>NC_064769.1:2167500-2355000 GCF_011397635.1 Epinephelus fuscoguttatus | reverse complement strand
AGGGATTCATTACAATATCGTAACATGGTTTAGATTTCTAAATAAACATTCACCTCGTCGCTAGATAGACCTACTCCTGAAAAAATAGTGCACAAGGCTTTTTGTCCCTACGAGGTCACCGTCATTTACCCGACGGGAGGGGTGAGCGAGTGAGCCCTGCAATCTAGAATTTGACCACTGATGTCACTGTTTTCAACCCATTTTACACACTGGCCCTTTAATCCAACTGTACATTGCTTTGAAAGGATGAATCTCCATTTCGTGGTCTTTAGCGGCATCTATAGGAATAAGCTGTAATTACATGTGTGGTTTAAACCTCACTTGACCTCAGTCCCAGAGGTCCACAGTGCAATGTTTTGTTTTTTGTTTTTTTTTCACCACTGGGATTCTGACAGCATTTACTGCCTCACTCTGCCGCGGGGAAGAGACCGTGACCACCCCTGTGAAGATAGAGTCGGAGCGGGAGCCGGAGCTGGGCCCCTCGAGAAAAAAACGGTGTGTCGGCGAGGAGAAAAGGCGGTTTCAAGATAAGTGGACAAACGCTTACTTTGTCGTACCTCACAGGTCGGATAAAGTCATGTGCCTGATCTGCAAGCAGGTTAATGTAATGCTCAAGGACTTCAACATAAAACGCCATTATGATACCAATCATAAAACCTACGACAAATTCACCGGCGAGGAGCGCACCAGTAAGCTTGAACAACTTAAAAGAGGCTACACTGCACAGCAGTCAGTTTTCACAAATCTAGCCAAATCCAGTGAAGCTGTAACACAGGCTAGCTACGTGGTAGCTCAAGAAATGGCCAGGCGGAGCGAGCCGTTCTGTGGCGGAGAATTTGTGCGAGACTGAATTTTGAAAGTGGCCGACATTGTATGCCCGGAACAAAAAGCTCCATGACATAAGTTTGTCGAATGACACGGTGACACGAATCGAAGATCTGGCCAACAATCTCAAAGAGCAACTGGGACAGTGTGTGGAGGGCCTGGGAAAGGGAGCCTTTTCCATCGCACTGGATGAAAGCACGGATATTTCCGACACAGCGCAATTGCTGATTTTCATCTGAACAGTCACGGAGAACTTTGAAATAGGCAAGGAGCTGCTAAGCTTGGAGAGTATCAAAGACAGAACAAGGGGAGTCGACATTTGTGATGCTGTGTGTCGCAGTCTCAATGCATACATTGTGAAGTTGCCGTCTGTGGTCGGTGTCACAAGAGGTGGAGCACCGGCAATGGTCGGGAGAAAGACAGGTGCCGTGTCACTGCTCTCTGAGAAAGTGGCCAACAACGGAAGTGAGAAATAATCAAATATCACTGCATAATACACCAAGAAGCCCTCTCTGCTCAAACACTTGAAATGAAACATGTCGTGGACATTGTTGTAAAGACAGTTAATTTCCTCAAGTCCAGAGGTCTGAATCACCACCAATTCAAGACTTTTTTGGAGCAGAGGCAGATTTTGGTAACGTCATATACTTCACTGCCGTCAGGTGGCTGAGCAGAGGTGCCACACTGAAGCGTTTTTTTTTTAACCCGAGGAAAGAAATAAGAGAGTTCATGGAGTCAAAAGGACAAGATGTGACACAGTTAAGTGACTGGCTCTGTGACCTAGCGCTCCTTGTTGACCTGAATACTTGTCTCAGCGATCTCAATGTGAAGCTGCAGGGCTGTGGGAAGCTCATTTCCACACTATGTGACAATGTCAAAGCTTTCCAGCGAAAACTTGAACTGCTGCAGGGACAGCTCAAACAGAAAGATCGAACCCATTTTCCCGCCTGCAAGGTGCTCGTAGATGATACAGACACAGATGGGCGCCAAGTTTTATGTCACCTGCGTTCAGACAAGAACCATAACCTCAAAAAAAGCTCAGAGAGGAATTCGACCACCGCTTCACCGACTTCAGGGACCACAAGAAGTCATTCAACCTCTTCCAAAATCCTTTCTTATGTGTCCCTGAGGAAGAGCCTGCAGAAATGCAGTTTGAGCTCATCGACCTGCAGGAGAGCTCCGAGGCCAGAGCAGCATATCGTGACAAGAATCTCATCGAGTTCTACAAAGGACTTTCCCCATCCACATACCCTGCACTTCACCAGCATGCTATCAGAATGGTCTCTTTATTTGGAAGCACATACATTTGTGAAAAGACCTTCTCCACCATGGCCATCAACAAATCCAAGCTGAGATCCAGGCTGACAGATGGCCATCTACATGCTGTCCTTCGTATCGCAACGACGGAGATGGAGCCGGACATCAGAGGAATTGTGGCCAACCGAAAACAGCACCACAAATCCCATACCAGTAAAAAAAGGTATGTTGACCTAGTAACAAATATTCAGTGTGACTTAATGACAAGCTTATTGATGACAGGGAATGATAGATATTAATGATGATGATGACTTGTTTGGTAAGCTTCTATTTTACAAGTCTCTCTCTCTTTCTCCCCCTCCCTCTGTGTGTGTGTGTGTGTGTGTGTGTGTGTGTGTGTGTGTGTGTGTGTGTCTGCAGTTTTTCTGTGGTGCTTTGGTAGCTGGAATTGCTCCTGAATAAGGTCCATGCTGATAAGACAGGAAGCAAAGCACACTGAGACTGACTGTTTGTTCTAAATAAGTTTTTACATATATTCTGAAATGGACTGCACACAGGACTGTTATATCCCAAATTTGACTGTAGAGGGCAGAAAACCCCATGTGTTTTCCACGGCTCCCGCTGTCATTCACTAGCCACTCTGAGGTCTCCTCCAGGCGGGCAATATGAGCCTCCACCTCCCCTAGCCGCCCCTGCATAGCCGTCAACGTCATTTTCAACTCTGCCATTGTTTGTTTTATTTTAGAGATGTCAGCTGCAATGCTTTGCAGTGTTACTCATTTTACTCACTTCTGCAAACAATTTCTCAAGATTATTGGACTGTTTCTGGGTGGCAGGATATGAGCTACCTGTGTTTTCATCTTCATGTGCGGGCTTGTCTGTGTAGGCATGCGGCTTGGATTCTTTAAGTATTTTGAAGTTGCCATTCTTTCTGCCGTTATTTTCACATAATTCTTTGCCCTGACCGTTTAAGTACTTAGAGTGAGCAGACAGTCACTTCAATCACGTGTTTTAGAATATAAAAAGTTAAAATTAACTTGTGCATGGTGACAAGCTTTTCAAGTTCATCTTGTTTGCTGCACCACATGTCTCCAAAGTATAAACATTTTGAAAAAAGGATTTTCCTTCCTCTAAAATTTCCTCTGGTGATGATAATACTGGTGGTACATTGGTGTGGTGGTTAGCACTGTCTCCTCACAGCAAGAGGGTTCTTCTGTGCGGAGTACTGTTTGCATGTCCTCCCCGTGTCAGCATGGGTTTTCCGGTTAATTTAGGTCAATTGGTGACTCTAAATTGTCTGTAGGTGTGAATGTGAGTGTGAATGGTTCTCTGTCTCTATGTGTTAGCCCTGCGATATTCTGGCGACCAGTCCAGGGTGTACCCTGCCTCTCGCCCAATGTCAAGGATAGGCTCCGGCCCCCCGCAACACTCAAGAGGATAAGCCGTTGCATATATGGATGGATGGATAGATGGATGATAATTCTCTAATAATTCTTAGTCACCAACCTAGTCACATTTTTTCTTGTTTGATTCTTTTGCATAAGTTTAAAAAAATAAGCTGTGCATTTCTCGTCTTTCTCCATCCATGTAGCTTTAGAATTATTTATAATGCCACTGGCTTATTCGTGGTATAGTCTCAAACTCCTGTTTGTTTTCCAAGGTCTTTTACAAGATCTGAGGGAGCTTGACTAACTTGATCAATTTTGTCACGTAAAGTATTTATTTCTTGTAATAATTTATTTTCATTACTTTTATACACCTTGTGTTTCTAAGAAGAATATTCAATGTGGTGTCCCCCAAAAGAACATTTAAATGAGTCCTATACATGATGAGGGTTGGCATTACCAACATTATACTTAAAAAAGTTTTAGTTTTTTAAACAAAAAGGTCATCATCTAAGGGCCGTAATATACTTGCTTCACACAGCGCAAACACCTCATCTCGTCATGGCTGCCACGCGTGATCTGCGTTCGTTTGACGTGTCGAACGCACATCTCAATGCGAGGTACCGCGACGCGTGCGCGAGATGCAATATTCATATAACCACTAGAGGCGCTGGTGCGAATGCACAAAGTGACTGGACCGGATGATCAGACCAGACCCTTCTTGTTCTTCTTCTCATGAGATTCTTCATGATTTCTGGGTTATATTTCTGTTGTCTGCCCCAAGTGGTGACCGCCAGTATTGTGCATTTTGGCTGCATAGTGCTGTGTACACAACACACAGACATGGCGCGTTGTGTACGTGTCATATACGCGTACGTTCGATCAAGCAGCAAGTATATTACAGCCCTAAGAAAGACTGATTAAACTTCCGGAACCCGGGACCTCTGAGAACATCATCTGTCATCACATGGAGGGTTGTTAGTGCATGGTCTGAGTGCTGCATGATTTATCTGATCGCAATAGCAATCGCGATGTGAGGCTGTGCGATTACATAACCGCATAAAAGGCTGCGATTTGCAATTTAATGTAAATAAATGTGAACGTGTGTGCCTGCGAATGTGACTGCCTCTGCTGTAGTGTGTGTAGTTTATTGACATTACACCCACAAGCTATCCTGGTGTGTGCAGCAGGTATGGTCAGGTGACCACCCGGCATGCATGAGAGCATGAGCACGACCGAAACAGGCTGAGTTGGTGGCGAAAAAAACTCAACGTCTATTATATGACAATACTTTGGATTCAGGGACGGTGACGCTGAACAGAAAGACGTGCTGTGTAAAACTTTAAAAGTTAAGAGTTGACACGTCCCACAACAACACGACCAATCTATATCAACACTTGAGACAGCACAGAGAAAAGTAGGAAGAATGCATGCAAGAGAAAGTCAAGCCAAGTAACATTAAAGACAAAGAGACAACTGAAAGCCACCAGAGCCTCATAAAACAACATCAAAGCACAATAACGCATACATCTATAAGTGTCACGCCATACAACAAGACCTCAAAGAGACACAGGGAAATCACGGACTCCCTAACAAACTATATAATAATAAATGAAAAATTGAGCAATTTTGCTCGGGCTCGGCCCACTTGACATGCTGCTGTGTTGTGCAATGGCCTATTCACATGCTAGAATTTGTTCGGGCTCAGCCCACTTGACATGCTGCTGTGTTGTGCAATGGCCTATTCACATGCTAGAGTTTGTCATTTACGTGACAACACCTGAATGCAACACAGGCTGAGTGTGCGTACGTTGCTGCGCTGCTGTGCCAGAGCCGTCTTTGACTGTGCATAACAGCAGTCTGTTGATAGTCATTTACACACTGTCCATAACAATAACTATATCAGGTCAGGTCAGTGCCACCCTAATATAATGTAGGGGAAACACTGAATCAAGCGAGAAGACTCATGATACCATTTATGTATTATATTGTAATCGCAATCGCAAAAAGCGATATTGTCCATCAAAATCGCAATCACACATTTTTATCAAATCGTGCAGCACAGTCTGAGCACATATGTTCATTCATGTCTGTCATAGATATCTCAGAACATAGTAGGAAGGATACAAGGAATTAATCAGTCCGACTGGCTTATTTTTTCCCATGCCAAATATACCTGATTATACCTAGAATAAGAGTTTTGTTTACCTGACTTTTAGTGCAATCTGCTGTCATTAAAAACAGGTTAAAATCAATTAAAATGATAATATAAAAATCATTGACAGTACCAGCGTTCTGTAGTGTCAGCATAGTGATGATTGTATTGAGCAAATATGTATCTATGTACAGCATAAAGATGTTTAATGAAAAGGGAAGTAGTAACTCCCATGAGCTTGTTAAAGGTAGTCCAACAAAGCCTTTCCTTTAACAGCTACATGTGTTTTTCCTCACTGTGTTAAGAGAGAAAACTGAGGTGTGCTGTTAGCCCCAAACTCTGTTACTCACAGTGTAAAACTCAGCTTTAGATGTTTTTTTTTTCCTCTCAGCTACCTGCCCTGGTTTGAAGTCTTCTACAAGCTGCTTAATATTCTTGCAGATTACACCATCAAAGGCCAGGTAAGTCCTGACAGGGGACTCCTTTTGTTATGGGGATATTCAATCAATCAATTAATCAATCAATTTTTCAGATGCAGCCACTTCAAATTTCCCACACCATCCAAAAGCCTTCCAGATGCCTGCCAACTTCCAGCCAACTTCCAGCCAAATACCATCCCCCCACCTTTCTGGGGGTGTGCCTAGATTCCACCATAAAGCGCCCATTTATTCAGTTACAAGGTGTCACCATGAGATGGTGCTTCCCTCACAGAAACACAAAAACTAAGATTTAGAGGTGCTTGTACTTTACCTAGTAGTATTTCCATTCTATGCTACATTATTAATCTACTCCACTGTCTCAGATGTGAATATTACACTTTTATTGCACTACTTTTATTTTAAGGATTTAGTTTGGCCTATTAGTTACTAGTTATTACTTTTGTACAATAATATAAGTTTGTTGCTAGGTTATATTATTACAGGTTACAATAAGCCACCCAGCAGTATTTAAGTTAATAAAATGACCACCTTTATCTGCTGCAGCATCAGTGTTATAAACACATTAGTTATTAAGGAAAACCTAAAATGTTGTTACAGTTGGCCCAGGTCTCCCCTATCTGAAAATATTGAGTTAGTCTCTCGGAATGATGACAAACGTTCTGAAAATAACTTAGTGCCTGAATAAATTACTCAAATCATTTTGAAAAAGTTACTCATTAAGAAACTTAAATTTTAAAATAACATTAACATTTATTAAGAGACGAAATCATTTTTTTGGTTTATAATGTGAAGAATTGTAAAATGTCCCTTTTATGTGGTAGTTCAGACATTGACAGTGAAGATGTGTTGTTTAATGTTTGCATTAAAAGTTCGTATAGCCCACTTAGTGTGATGATCTGAGTGACTGGGAAACCTATTTAGATGGAAACACTCAGCCATTCAGAGGGAATGAAAAGGTTCATGGTAATGCTGATTATGTGTTTGAGCTCTCTCACCTTCCAAGATAAAGAGGACCACATTATGTCGCATTAGTGAAAGTACTTCACTCCTTTTCTGCAGGCTACGTGCAGCTTGTCCATTTTTGCGGCTGCGTGTGAGGATGAAATGCCAATTTCAGCCTGTGATCTCTCACTGACTGACTGACAGCCTCATCCAAGTGACATTTTACAATTCTTCTATTTAAAACTAACGAAATGTGTTAGTTTAGTGACATTTTACAATTTTTCATATTTAGGACTAACGAAATTTGTTTCTGTACATGTTCGTGCATTTACAACTCTCCTCTGCTTTCTGTGTCGCGCATAGCAGAGTCGTGTTGGCAACCATGCACCGCTCCACACCAACGCGCCTCTGCCACCGCACAGTTGCAGATGTTTTGCAGCATGACACGATCCATTAGACACATGAACGCACTCAAATGGTCATAAATATTACGGCATGCATGTGCATTTAGGTGGGCTACTTCAGTCAAGATGTTCTGTGACTGCGCTCTCCCAGTGCATAATCCCGGCTGTATATGCTTCCACACAGTCCCATCTCTTCCAGTTGCATGGCCATCTGGTTGATCCAACACTATACAAAATGCATAAAATTGTTTCGCAAGTGCAGTGATCTTGCTAGAAACTACTGAACGACATTTACATATATATAATATAATTAGTAAACGTGTTTTGTGAGAGTGGGGGCTTGTCTGTCACAACATCAGAGGGTTGCTGTGATTGTGAGGGTAAAGCGGGGGGACCCTCTGTCACTGGACGCGTGGGCCTTTTCCTCTGATTCTCCGTCACTTATGTCCTGAAGCATCGCCAGAGCTTGTTCGACATTCATCCATTTTCTCCGGTTCATAAATAAGGCTACACAATCCAAATCCCTCTCCTTTCCTCTTTTCTGTCTGTCTGTCTTTTTCTCTGTCTATCTGTCTAAACTAGCTTGCATTTCGCAGAGATGTTAGAGTTTTACTGTGACAAAGTTAAAAGCATTTGAAAATGGCAGGGGGTAAAAATGACCCCTTGGCAGTTCTAGTGTTAATAAATAGTAATAGACATGTTATCACAAATTCCTCTTGCATCAGATCTTGTGAAATATCGCTTCCATGAATCTGTTTAGACAGACAGCGACAGATTAAAGAGGTGAAGCTGTTCTGCATGCGGCAGGCAGAGCGTGTGCAGAGCGTTGTGCAGTCCAAAACGTCAAAGTAATAATTAAAAAAGAAAAGATCTATGTAATCATTTCCAATATTCACAAGCTTTATATTATCTAACGAAAGATTCTGCTTCGGTCCGTGTGTAGTCTTTGAAAAACAACATTTTGGCTGAGGTTAAAGGTGGGTGTGGGGTGGTGTAACAGCAATCTAACAGCAATAAGAGGCGCAGTAAACCACTTCAGCTTCCACACTTACTGCTCCTCCTGGTGGATAGACAGACCATTGCAACTGGTTTCTACAAATTAAACATAGGGGCGTTACCAGTTGGCCTGTATTCTCTACGACATCGCAGGGGATCTCATTAGAGCTACAAGCCCAGCCAGGTGACGACAGAGACCTGTCATGGATCGGTCAGGGCTCCACCATGGACCAAACGGAAATTTGAAGTGGCTGCATTTGTATTTATAAAGCCCGATATCACAAATCTCAATTTGCCTCAGAGGGCTTTACAGCATACGACATCGCTCTGTCCTTAGGACCCTTGCAGCGGATAAGGAAAAACTCCCCCCAAAAAACCTTTAACGGGGGAGAAAAATGGTAGAAACCGCATGTTGTGTTAAAGCAGCATTCTTGACCTCAGTTAGGGATTTGCTGACAATTTCAGCACTGAAAGTGTGGCTAGAAGTGAGTTCTTATCAGTATTTAACTCTTTGAAAATTGGTCAGATACTGCATTGGTGATGCTAATCTGGGGTGTCCAACTGTGCTGATTGTATAGACCTTCTGTGCTGTTTTGGGAAAGATGTTTGTGAAGCATCCATGCTTTCACAGATGTAAATGGATGTAATCTGTAAGAGAAACTTGACGTGGTGCTTATTCTAGTTTAAATGGCCATTGCATGGATTTTGAATATTTTGATGTTTCAGGAAAGTCAGTGGCAAGAGATCCTGGTGTCACTACATACACTCCCTATCCCTGAGCCAGGGGTCCCTGTTCATCTTGGTGTGGTGAGTCCTTATTCACTACAACACATCTAACTGATCTCAGTTTAAACTGGCAACACTGCAAACATCTGTTTTCTGTCACTGATAGTCAGATCACCCTGTTAACAAGTGAAGCATGTCATTATCATTGGAGACAAAATTCCACAGTCTCTTTGCTTTGCTTTTATTGCTCTGTACCACACTGACATGGATTCAGACTAGCACTGACCCTCCTGTTTTCTGTTCTCTCCAGCATTCCTTCTTCACTGTGCCTGACACAAGGGAACTCCCTAGCATACCTGAGAAGGTGAGTATTATACCTGTGAGCAGTTACACGTCAGTTCAGTTAGCAACCATAAACACATTTCTGAGGGGCTCAATCAGTGAAATGTGCATGCATGCAGGGGATAGAAAGCGAACCAGAATAAATATTTGCGAGAGGATCAACAGGAGTAGCTGTCATTTTTTTAAACTAAGTTTTTATTTCAATTCCAGCAACTTATACGATCATTTTCAGAATTTCTATGCTGTTTCTTTTTCTATTTTTACAGCTGTGCCTGTGTGGCTTACAGGTAAACAACAATAAATTAAAATAAACCAAACACATCCCAGCTTAAAGTATTAATTTCGAAATAAAGCAGTAGTCAAGTTTAAACCACTTCATTGTAATGTATTTAAGTGCTACTGTAGTCAGTATCCGAAAAAAGGTATTTCTTTGCTGTACCATCAATGCCCTGCGGTGTTAGACCCAATAATGCTATCTTTGAATTTTTTGTGAGATTTTGGTAAAATATTTTCTTAAGTGCCTTA
This sequence comes from Epinephelus fuscoguttatus, assembly GCF_011397635.1. Taxonomy (NCBI): domain Eukaryota; kingdom Metazoa; phylum Chordata; class Actinopteri; order Perciformes; family Serranidae; genus Epinephelus; species Epinephelus fuscoguttatus. Next base: position 2,345,003 of record NC_064769.1, on the reverse strand, counting down.
AAGATGATAGCTACAAGTTTTATTCCTCCCGGCCAGTAGGTGTCGCATTCACACTCGCCCGCTCTCGTTCTGGCTCTGGTTGCCAGGTTGGCCAAATACCCGGACAGAGAACAAGAGAGATGTCAAGCGAGGAGTCTTCGGTGGTACCGTATATTAATGATTAAATCAGAAATCCTTTCTTGTGTGTCCTATAACGCCTTTACACACTGTAACAGTCTCCTTGTAAAACATGTTTAGATCGCTAACTAAACAGCTGACTGACGTTATATGATGGCGAATGCTTGTGTACTTTTTTTTTTTTTTTTTTTTTTTTTACTTCATCAGTGATTGAACCTGTTATTTCTATAATTATGATCGTTTATTCATTTTCAGATGTTTTAGTTAGCCTAAGAAAGATCATGTTAGCTAACTATTTATTGTCCAGCCTGAAGGAAATCCATCCAGCTCCAGTAAGGGCAGCCCAGGTGTAGGGAGAGGCAGGAGAGGCCAGGGGGCTGCTGGTGGAAGAGTAAGGCAGACACTGGTTCCTACTATATCAACATCAACACCAGTCACACTAATCTGGCTGGTTCTATAACAGCACCACACCCACCTGATTGTTTCCTGACAGATACACCTCTGTTGGTAGTGTAATAAATCCATGTGGCAATTTGTAACTACTATTATATAGCTTTGTGCTGTGCTGTTAGGATTTGTATTAGATTCTACTTGTATTCCAGAGACAGAGAAGAGGCAGAGGTCAAGGTGGCAGAGGAGGTGGAAAAAGAGGGCAAGGCAGAGGTTCATGTCGAAGTGAGGATGCTGTTGACTGTTAATTATGATTTGACACTAAAATATATATATTTTGTAAAAGGGTGGCAGTATGATCATTTGTGCACATTCGATTTTCACTGAAGATAAAACAATGATTCAGTGTTGACAAATATTAAGCATTGCATAAGGACTTAGGACTTTTGCCTTAGGACTTCACACATATCAGAATTGCGCACGTTTTCAAATAATAAACACATCAATACCCTTATGGTGTATATAAAATGAAAAACGGCCAAATGTCAGAACAAGTAAGTCCATTTTTGTTTTGAATAGAAATTGGAATAATACAAATATTACGTCATCATAATAAAAATCTTGATGGTCACCTTTGGTCATTGTAATACTTTTGATGAATGGTTCTCATTTCTACTGTTAGTTTCCACCTTTCCTACATGACAAACGATCAATAACAAACTGTAGGTAGCACAAGGGTACAGCCAATGCTTAGAAATTAAAATACAAAACACAAAAAAGGGAATGATACAGTCCATGAAACAATTTCAACTGGTTTCATTAAAAAAAAAAAAAAAAAAAGTCACCCTGCCTCATGAAATACCCCTTAGGGAGCAGTGGAGGACGGATAGAGAAGAGAGGTGGAGGTCCTTTTTTTGTACATATGTATCCAGTGGTCACTTACTAAAGGGAGAGAGCTTCATCCGCTTCCTCCACCTGTTTTTTGACAAGCGGTTTGGGGAGAGTTTCATCAACACTCGGAAGCTCTGTTAAACTGTAGTCTTCTCTGCCGCAGTCTGGGAACAGAGCTATTGCTGAAGTCCTGGATCTACACAGGGCCAGCTGCTGTTTTACTTCTTATACTGAAACTGTATATAACAGTGAAAGCCTACTACACAGGCAATCAGAAGAGGAGGTTGTGGTTATTAGATGAAGTTACTATTTCAGCAAGAAAACATTACAGTTGAAAGCTAGATAAAAAGTTCAGACAGGATCTATGAGAATCAAGATAAAATAGTAGGCTATGGACACGCATCAGGCCTATCTCAAACAATGTGGTTGTTGCAAATTGTACAAAGTGGATAGTTACTAGCCTAACAATAAATAAAGACCAAAAACTACTGTTTTGCTAAAGATTTTGGAGCAAGTAATAGTAATAATATCCCATCACGATACATTCCTTGATATTGTCAATAACAACATTATGAGCCTGTCAGCGCGTGGTAGCATCTAAAATGACAGGGGAGATTTGGCAAAGATTTCAGTAGACATCCCTGACCATCAATGCAGTGGTGAATTGATCTCATTCAGTTCGGACCAGCACAACAATTAAAATGTTTATTATAAGGAGAGGAGAAATCATGTGCTGATACGTTGTGGTTGAGAGCTGAGTTGAGAGGAGTAAATGCAGCCGAGTGACAGTGCGTCCTCTCAGTAGCTAATGCATAGAGCTGGTAAATCCAGCTCAAGAGGCATCATGCTACCAGTTCCATCAAAGGAGATATCAGTAGCTAGCTAATGCCAACTGCTAACGTGAGTTGTTCAAAACCTTTCTTTTTAGTAAATTCTGTGTACATAAACAATGTTGTCAATGCTCGAGTTCCTGTGTAGAGGCCCTGGTGATACTACGAGCAAAGTTTCGTGTTGTGTCGAGCCTTCTTAGTATATTAAAAATAGCTATTTTGATGTGTTTATAGTAACATTAGTGCTGCTACGGAACCCATTCAAAGGGCATTTTGACCCGAAAACGAAAATACACTCAATTTTTAAAAAGGCTTTTCAGTCGTAGTTATGCTTTTAAAAGAAAGTTTTACTTGGTGTACATTCACAAAAATACCCAAGGTTGTATTTTGGCAAGAATTTTGGTTTAATGTTAGCTAGCAACGTTAGTTAGCATTAGCAAACATTATTGTTATTGTTGGTCTGCTCAAATTTGCAACATATAAAGCCGAGACGATGCCATTTCTCCACAGAGCTATCACGATCTGGCGACCCCTGAGCTCCGCCTCACGTGACATCAACGTACTAATGCTATTGGCTCAGGGATCATTTCATGTCGACGTAGCCAACGTAACCAGATGTAAATATTTATATATTTTGGACCCGTTAAAATTTATAAAACAATTATTTCTATACTATAATTTTTTTTTTTTCAGTAAAATTAATACTTTTATTCTACACCCCTCTAAACGTTCTGTGGATGTATTATTTTTGAAAAATTATTCGTTTTGATGAAAAAGTTGTAGCTATCACCTTTAAGGATCTCTTCCCTAAATGTACTTAACTTAGTGCATGTCCAAAATATGTGTGTATGGTTGCCAATTTGTGTACCACAGTTTCTCCAACATTTATATGAGTATGTTGAGCCCATTTTAGCCACTATTTCTGGTGTCCGAAAAAATCTCATCATCACCTTCCATCTGAATTCCCTCCAAGTATTTGAGTTGGTTACGAATTGTGCACCTATACATACTTCCTCCCATTTGTCCTGTGGTATGTCTGTACCCATTTCACTTTCCCATCTCATTTTTGTCTGTAATGTATCATTAAAGGAAATGGCCACTTTAGAATGAAAATACAGACAGTACTTCCTGACCCTCATGCCGACAAGAAGTCCAGTGTAGTTTTTTAATCCACAAAACTCATTCGGGGTATCGGAGGTTAACAGCTAGCCGGAATAACAGGTATACTTGAAGTGCATGGAACCCACATTTTGAAAATGTAATAAAACTCCGTTAATGCATTTCAAAAACGTCAGAATGGCTCGTCCGTCGTAATCCAAGTGCCCTGAAGCCGTGGCATGCAAAACTGACTTGAAAAGACATAATTTACTCCACTTTTAGAGCATCATTTCTCACTGTGGTCAGTTAGCCTGTCCTGCAGGCGTGCAGTGTTTACCTGGCAACTCATGTGAGACTAGCTGATGGCTAGTGGTGGTGCTAGTTCTCGAGTCACGTTTTTGAAATGCATTAGCGGTGTTTTATTACATTTTCAAAATATTCCATGCACTTCAAGTGTAGCTGTTTTTCCTGCTAGCTGTTATCCTCTGATACCCCGAACGAGTTTTGTGGATTAAAAAACTACAATGGACTTCTTGTCAGCATGAGGGTCAGTAAGTACTGTCTGTATTTTCATTCTAAAGTGGCCATTTCCTTTAAGAGTCATGCTTGAAAATATCTTTTTTTAAAAAAAAAAAAAATTATCAAAAACTCCTCGATTGGGGTAGGCTCCAAAACTTTTTTCCACTCCTTGTGTTTTGTTTGAAAATTCTTTAATTGTAAATGTCTAAAGAAGTCTGTTTCAGGAAGCGTATATTCCTCCCTTAACTGTTGAGATGACTTAAGGCTGTCGTCATTACAGGGTTGGTGTAAATTAGTGAGTCCATATTCTGCCTACTTTCTAAACCCTGCATTTATGTGGGAGGGAGTAAAATCCTTTGTACATCCAAAGTTGGTTAGCGCTGATATTGCTTTATACAATCCAAATAATAGTTTTATTTTCCTCCAAGTTTTAATTGTGGCTCAAGTCCATTCACCCGTTTCAGTTTCACTTAGAGGGACATCTAGAAAAGGCAGAATCTGTAGGGGCGATACACACAAGGTTTTTTCTATGTTAAGCCAATGTGTGCATGAAAGATCCTCAATACATGTTGTTAGAGGTTTTAAAGGACAACTTCGGTATTTTTCAACCTGGGCTCTATTTCCCCATGTGTATGTGTGCATATGATTCATGGGTACCACTCGTTCTAAAATTGGTTCAGTATTGAGGCGCGGAACAACCTCAAACGGTAATGGGGGCAAATGTGTCCCATATAAAAGTGCTTTTTTTCGCCACTGACCAGTTCAGATCGCCAGTGCTATCTCTGTAGATAGCATATTGTAGCGGCCCTGGGGCAGTGGTGAGTGTGAATGAGTGGAGTCAGCTGTCAGTCAGTGTTGGAGCAGAGAGGGGGAGGGCGGCCCCACTGGGTACTGTAAGTGAGTATGTGTGTATGAAGTGTGTGTTACGCTAGAAGAGTCAGAGGACGGAGTCTTTTACACGCTACCCCCTGGAGTGTTACTGGAGTTTTTGGAGTGCTCAAATAAACGGGCCAGGATGTCGCGCAACACCCCGTACAGCTTTCAAAGGCTGCCTTTGTCAGACGGCAAAATGCTGAAGTTGTGGCTAGTTGTGCTACAAATGGATGCTAACACTCCTCTCCAGACACTGCGCCTTGCAGACCATCAGGTGTGCAGTGTTCACTTCTCCCAAGATGACTACTGCCAGCCGAAGAAGAGAAGACATCCAATCCCGAAACACCTCTTCCTCAAGAAAACGGCTGTCCCACGAGTAGAGAGAGCTACAGACACAGTGGAGCAAAGCTTGTGACATCACACAGCCCAGAGGTAAGGGAAAGGCTAGTATGCTATTTACAGAGATAGCACTGGTGATATGAATGCGGTCAGTGGCGAAAAAAACCACACTTCATACACACATACTCACTTACAGTACCCAGTGGGGCCGCCCTCCCCCTCTCTGCTCCAACACTGACTGACAGCTGACTCCACTCATTCACACTCACCGCTGCCCCAGGGCCGCTACAATATGCTATCTACAGAGATAGCACTGGCGATCTGAACTGGTCAGTGGCGAAAAAAAGCACTTTTATACGGGACGCATTTGCCCCCATTACCGTTTGAGCTCGTTTCGCGCCTCAATACTGAACCAATTTTAGAACGAGTGGTACCCATGAATCATACGCACACATACACACGGGGAAATAGAGCCCAGGTTGAAAAATACCGAAGTTGTCCTTTAACTGTGGAGGAGACGTTTTTGTGATTGAATGAATTGAAACCAATGAGTCAGGGGGTGTTTCTCAAAGTCAAGAGGCAAGGCAAGAGTCCTCCCTAGTATTCAGTGAACACACATTGGAACAGACTAACAAGTGTCCCCAGGTGATAAGTGGGGTACTGTGATAATTTTGTCACTCTCTAATGTTGTTGTACAATTTTAAACAAATCTATCTGTATTGTCAGAATCACGTGACTTTTAGGGAGAATATATTTCTGGATCATATTTAAGAGTAAGTGGAGTAATGAAGTAAAGACAGCAGCTGTAGAAAGTTCTAGATGATAATTAACAGTATATACACAGACTTGCACATAGAGTCACTCTGTCATGTCAAAGTGATCCTTATTTTCTGTGTGTATGACCACACACTGCGCTATAATAATATGAACAGATCTGATCTGATGAGCTGCGCTGCTCTGAAACAGCTGATCGCGCCGATTGTACATTATACCGCTGGGTAATCCTCTGAAATATGTTCACCTCAAAACAAATGAGTGATGTTTTGACCTGCAGGATATTCTAATGTCTTCATTGTGGCCATTCTCACCATGATTCCCCCGAAAAATACACCTATTGAAACTGACAGAATGAAAGCATTTATCATGCCGTTATCGTGTGAATAGTGGGGTAAGGAGGGGAGGTGGACACTTAGCGCTCCATCTCTGCTGTGAATGATTCATTTAAAAACTTTCATGTTTTATCTAAATCACGTTATTTTAAAAAATCTCATTATTTGGCAGTGGACACATTGGAAAGTGTAAATTATGAGGCTTCTGTCAATATTTCTTTTCATGCTTGTATGATAAAAACTCGTGGAGACATTAATCCAAATAAATGACATATTTATCTAAATCCTGCCGAGCTCTGCTGGTGCAGGTTTCATTGAAGAGACCCCGCCCTCACTTCCAGCAAATCGTGTGCAAAACATTATGGGGATTTTATACCCGTGGAGGATCCACACATGCATCCTTCAAATTTCTCTGAAAGGACACAGTCCTTTGTGAAACTCGGAGGGATCCTTGACATTGGAACAGTCCTTTGGCAGGGGTCTATGACGTAGCCTCCTTCAAATACAGCCGTTTGAGGATCCTTCCTTGACTTTGAGAAACACCCAGGGTTCCTACACAGTATGGAAAAGTATTGTTACAACCTGGCTCAGGATTGCAACAAAGGAAGGAGTCCACACACAATGAAGTCAATAATTTAAGTATTTTATTATAAAACCAAAAGAAACCTAGTGAGATATGGAGTGTATCTGTAGTCAGTCATGTGAATGCATGTGTGAGTGCATCAATGTGTGTATGTGGGTGGAAAAAAGGTAAAAGCAGAAGTGCAAACCCAAACCATAGTTGCAGCAGCCCAGCCAGAGAGAGAGCCACCTGAAGAGAGCAGCCCTTCTTATGCCCTCTCAGCTCCTCCCAGCTCTCAGGTGCAACTAATCTCAATGACGACCCACCCAGTCTCTGGATAAACAAGTCCAGAGCACCTGGATGGCCCCCCAACCCGCACCCGCTCCCAACTTGCTAGCATCAACCTGCAGCTTAAAAGGCAAGACAGGGGCAGAGGAAATCAAGAACTTAACATCTTCAAAAGCTTGCTGACACAGGGGTGACCACTCAAACTTTACCTTTGCACTGAGGAGACTGGTAAGAGGTGCAACCACAGTAGAAAAGTCCCTACAAAATGCGCGATAGTAGCCTACCATGCCCAAAAAGCACATGAGCTCTTTTTTAGTGGTGGGTGGGGAAAACTGATCTATGGCCAGCACCTTAGCTCTAACTGGGCGAACATGCCCCTGCCCCACCACCTTTCCCAAGTAAGTTACAGTAGCCCTGGCAAACTCACACTTGGCTAGGTTTACAGTCAGATTTGCCCATGAAAGACGGTCAAACAAGGCTTGGATGTGCTGTAGATGGTTTTCCCAGGTGTCGCTATAGACGACAACATCATCCAAGTACACCGCACAGCCATTCAAACCAGCCACTGCTGTATTCATTAACCTCTGAAACGTAGCTGGTGCATTCCGTAGCCCAAATGGCATAACCTTATAGGAGTAAAGGCCGTTATAAATGTTATAAATGTAGCAACTTCTTGAGCACGTTCTGACAGGGGCACTTGCCAATAACCCTTCAACAAGTCAAATTTACTGACAAATTGTGCAGAACCAACCTGATCTACACAATCTTCCATCCTGGGTAATGGAAAAGAGTCAGGTTTGGTAACCTTATTAACCTTGCGAAAATCAGTACATGGCCTAAAGGTGTGATCTGGTTTGTTTACCAACAGACATGGTGAAGCCCAACTTGAACAGGAGGGCACTGCGATGTCATGCTCTAACATGTACTTTACCTCTGACTCAAGCTGTTCACGTTTCTTGGACGAAACGCGATAAAAACGTTGCCGAATAGGTTGAGCATCCCCTACATCTATGTCGTGCTTGATTAAGTGAGTACGAGAGGGGGTGTCTGAAAACAGGGTAGGGAAAGACTGTATCAGTTTAGTTAGCTGCCCCCTCCTGGACTCTGATAAATGATCCAACAAGATGTCTAACTTACTAAGAGACACAGAGTTACGAAGACGACCCTGCATAATACTGTCATCAGGAACATTCACATCCTCCTTTTCACTCCCTGCCAGTACAGACACAGGGTTGGGAATTCCCACTGAGGCTGCCAGTGCCACCGGCCTACCCCCACCCCCCGTAACACTGGACACCGACGGAAGGGAGTAATAAGGCTTCAACAGATTTACATGGCAAAGCTGTGACTTTTTCCTACGATCAGGTGTTGCAGTCATGTAATTCTGATCAGAGATCTGCCTTAAAACAGCATAAGGACCTGCAAATTTAGCCTGAAAGGGAGAACCCACCAGGGGAAGAAGTGGCAACACTTGGTCACCAGGACTGAAGACCCGCTTTTCAGCTCTCTGGTCAAATAACCCTTTCATCTTCCTCTGGGATTTCTCCAAGTTCGCTTTGGCCAATTTACCCACTTCATATAAATGTCTCCTGAACCCATTCACATAATCTGCCAGGTTTGATGGTGGAGGAGTTTTCTTCCAATCATCATGCAGGACAGCCAGTGGACCCCGCACAGTATGTCCAAACACCAGATCATTTGGGCTAAACCCCATACTTTCCTGAGTAACCTCCCTCGCAGCCATCATAAGCCAGGGCAAACCATCCTCCCAGTCCCGGTCAAGTTCTGAGCAATATGAGCGTAACAGGGACTTCAGGGTTTGATGAAAATGCTCAATAGCTCCCTGGCTTTGAGGATGGTAAGGGGTAGATTGGGCATGTTTAACGTGCAACTGTTTCAAAATTTCAGCAAACATATTTGAGGTGAAATTTGTTCCTTGATCACTTTGAATGACCTTTGGAATGCCAAAGACAGAAATTAACTGGGACAATGCTTTGACAACAGACATTGTGGTGATGTTGCGCAAAGTGTGAGCTGCAGGATAGCGTGTCCTTAAACACATTACAGTTAGCAAATACATGCTACCTGCTTTAGACCTGGGCAAAGGGCCAACACAGTCAATCAGCAGATGTTCAAAAGGCTGACTACCTGCTGATATGGGACACAAGGGCCAACACAGTCAATCAGCAGATGTTCAAAAGGCTGACTACCTGCTGATATGGGACACAAAGGAGCTGGCTTGATGGACTGGTTTGGCTTGCCTGTGATCTGACATATGACAAGTTTTAATGTAAGCCGAGACATCTCTTTTTAGCCTGGGCCAGTAGAAGTAATGTAACACTTTATCATAAGTTTTCCTTACCCCTAAATGTCCAGCCCCTGCATTATGAGCTGTTTGCAAAACTGCATTTCTTAACTTCATTGGCACTACCACCTGAAAAATGGCCTCCCCAACAAAATTGTTCCCCTGAGGTACCCACTTTCGCACCAACAACCCCTCTTCTAGAAAATACCCATGGACTGTATTCTCCAACTCACCCTCTGGTTGGACCTGATGAAATAGTTCTTGCAAGGAGGAGTCCTCTTCCTGCTCCTGTATCAACTCACTGCGAGTGACAGACAACAAAGCATCAGGTAATGGAAAACACACATTTGAAGAATTCCTCAGCCTGTCTTTTTCCCCCGTTTCAGAACCAGAATTAACACGGCTTTGAGCCCGTTTGACTACACATGCTGGATACACTGCTGACTCTGTGTGCTTCCCACTGCAAACCTCCAGAGCTTCTGACTTTTCAGCCACTCCAGCGGTAGGACCATCAGAACCACCCCACACATGGGCCTCAACCAAGTCATTTCCCAAGATCACTTGTATCCCTGCTACAGGCAGCTCTGGACACACTCCAAGCGAAACATCACCCTGCACTAGATTTGAAGATAGACATAGGTTATGTAAAGGGACACTCAAAACATTAAAACCCATCCCCCGAACCTGAACACAATTCCCAGTGTCACTGGCTGAGGAGAATGGCAGCACTGACTCCAGAATGAATGAGTCCAAAGCACCCGAATCTCTCAGAATGTTAACAGGTACCCGTTTCCCACTTCCCACCAAGGAAACAAAACCTTTGGAGACATAGGGACGATACCCTGGGTCAACTGATCTAAAGTCCGACTCCTTTAACCCCGACCCCACAGGTATGTCAGGGGTAACCATCTCAATGGGCCTAGTATGCCGTTGCACCGCAGCTATAGCCCCAGCCTTCTCAGCGGCACAAACTGAAACAGCCAGAGCCACAGGCTTTGCAGGACGGCTACCCTGGTAGAACTTGCTGCTAGACTTCAACATAGGGCATTCCTTCTTCCAATGACCCTGTCCCAAACAGAAATTTTATTAGTAGTTTTATTATGGTCTTGCTTCCCACGACTACCACCACTCTTGAGCCAATCAGCCTCTGATTCAGAACTCAACCCCTCTATCTGCCGACTACTGGAAGGCATCTCTCTACGACTCCAGTCTCCCCAGACCCTGTGAGTCAAGGCATACTCATCTGCTAAAACTACAGTTTCAGATGCACTCTCTACCTTGTGCTCAGCAAGATATGTAGCTATACGGTCTGGCAGAGTAAACTTGAACTGCTCAACAAAATAAGCTCACATAATTGTGGAAAGGTCTCTACTTCAGATGCAATTCGCCAACGATTAAAGAGAGTAGATAACTCCCTGACAAACTCCACATATGTTTTATCCTCGTTTCCTAGAATTTCTAAATTTTTGTCGATACGCCTCTGGCACCAACTCATAAGCCTTTAAAACTGCAGTCTTAACAATGTTGTAGTTCTCACTGTCAGCCATACTTAACGCAGAAAAGGCCTCCTGGGCTTTACCAGTCAGAACACACTGCAGCAACAATGTTTGTTCAGAGTCGGACCACCTCCTTGCCTTGGCCAGTCTTTCAAATAACAAGAAGAACGTATCAAGATCTCAGTCTAGAACCAGTCTCAGGTTACTTGCCATGTCAAAATGTGCACTGGGTTCCAATGAGCCACCTTGAGAGGGATCAAAAAATTTACCATCTTTGATCAAGTCAAGACGATAACGCTCTAAACTCTGCTGCTCCTGCCTCAATTCAGCCTCGCGTAACTGAACATTTAGCCTTAGCTTCTCAAGTTCAAAAGCATGCTCCTTGGCCCGTTCTTCCCGCTCTACTGCCTGCTGATGCTGCAACATTAGCAATTCCTTATGCTGCTCAAAAGTTAAAGTAGCCCCGAACCCCTCAACCTGAGAAACCAGTTTTGGAGGTTCCAGAGACCTACCTGCTACCGGGGGCATCATGTCAGAGCCACGCTCCTCTACATGAGGCAAAACCTTCTGCTGCACCAGATATGCCTTTAAAGTAGACAACATTGTGTCCTTGCGTGATTGCCTACGGCATTCCACATCAAAATGCTCTGCAACCTTTTGTAGTTGCTCTTTATTGAGGGTCTTTAATAACTCCCACGTAGGATTCTGCAAAAACTCATCTACCGAAGCCATGTCCACAAGAAACACTACTGCTAGTACCCTGAACTTAACTTGGACACCAACACTTCATGCTACTCTTAACCTGGTGTGCACACAGCAGCCCCATATGGAGCAACTTTCCCCTAGCTACCTACCTACCCAGGGAGCTAACTAGCTAACTCAACCCCTAGACTTCATGCAAAAGCTGTGGTGGGAAGATTAAACACAAAGCCCAGTGACTCGGTTAGGTGACCAGCATGCTGGCAGCCCACCTAGACAGCCATGGAAGTGTCCCTGAGACAAATGCTCTAACCACACTAATGCACAAAAATAACAAACTAAAAAAACAAACAGGTCTGGTCACCCAGACCATCTTAGGCCTACTGGGAAAGTTATCTCCAACAAATAGTGTCTGCTCTGAAACACACCACGCCAAAACTTATTTACCAAACCTATAAGGGGACAAGACACTAAACCTCCCTAACTGGGCAACCTAACTATCAACAACTGTGTGTGGAACTCCCCCCAAATATTTGTTGTTTGAAACTGGCCATTCCAACAAAATAGAAAGAGAAAAGCTGACATCACAACAGTGAACGCACAAAACCCATACAACACTTGTTTTTGGGTCATTAATTATTGCTTTGTTTTTGTAAATTACGGCCTACCAGTAAAGAAAACAACAACTACTGACAAACACCAACAACAACAAAAAAAATTCCTGAAGGGATTCCTAATCATCCCGGACGAGCCCCCATTTGTTACAACCTGGCTCAGGATTGCAACAAAGGAGGGAGTCCACACACAATGAAGTCAATAATTTAAGTGTTTTATTATAAAACCAAAAGAAACCTAGTGAGATATGGAGTGTATCTGTCGTCAGTCATGTGAATGCATGTGTGAGTGCATCAATGTGTGTATGTGGGTGGAAAAAAGGTAAAAGCAGAAGTGCGAACCCAAACCATAGTTGCAGCAGCCCAGCCAGAGAGAGAGCCATCTGAAGAGAGCAGCCCTTCTTATGCCCTCTCAGCTCCTCCCAGCTCTCAGGTGCAACTAATCTCAATGACGACCCACCCAGTCTCTGAATAAACAAGTCCAGAGCACCTGGATGGGCCGTCATAGTATGCAAGTTGATTTTAATCATTTCTAGGTCTGGGAAGTTTGGAAATATAGAAAAATATGTGGGTTTCCAGACTGTTCACTGTCCAGACTAAAATTCAGAATTCCTAAAAATAAATTTATCGTACAAACAGAGTGTGTTTCATGCCATTTGGAGCAAGCAGCCAGCGCTGCAAAAAATTTTGCCACTGTTTGAGAGATTGTGGACTAGGAGCTTGATGTTGTTGAAAGCAATGCAAGAAGTATAGTGTGGGACTGAAGGCACACTTCTACACAAAGCTGCCTCTGCACCTGTATGTCACAGCTTGTAGAATGGCTCTGAACCAAAAGCCTTGTTACTGAACCAAATCCAGACATCTGCAACCATATCAGTATAAAGAAAATGCGTCAATATCTTTGAACTGCATTAATATATAGTATCACAAATAAGCAAATATTAAGCTTTTCTGAACATTGCTGAGTTATGCAGTGATGTAGTTATCAGAAAAGTGAACTGTCTTTTCTGCATAAGGAAACCATAGCTTTATGGCTGCATTTATCATTGTTTCCATGGACATGGTGAATAAAAAAGGCTGCCAGACAACATGGAAATAAAACAATTTAACCCTTTTCAATTCATTTTTAGTTCTTAGTGATAAAGGAAACAAAAATATGGAGGGGACAATAATATGATTATTTATGTAATACGTTAAAGGCGCTGTATCTAAGAATGTGGCCAAAACGGTTACTGCACTCAAATTCAAAATACTGCCGTGAGTCGTGTCCGCCCCCCCTTCCCTACAGATTCGAGGTTGTTGGACAGCAGCACGCTGGAGACTGATTTGTTTGCCCACAAGCGGCTGCCGTGGCAGGGCTGTGTCGGTGTGTCTTTGATCTTCGGTTTTCCAGCGGACTGTTCAAGCAAGTCCGGCTTCTCTGCTGCTAACGCTGCTGCCGCGATACAGCTGAGGAGAAGCCAGCTGCTAATGCTATGTACCGGGACACTGCTAACGCTGCTGCCGGGATACAGCTGAGGAGGAGCCGGCTGCTAATGCTATGTAATGGGACACTGCTAACGCTGCTGCCGGGATACAGCTGAGGAGGAGCTGGCTGCTAATGCTATGTACTGGGACACTGCTAACGCTGCTGCCGGGATACAGCTGAGGAGGAGCTGGCTGCTAATGCTATGTACTGGGACACTGCTAATGCTACTTGCCGTGCTGCTGAAGCTCAGTCGTAACTGTAACTGATGCTGAGACTCTACTGACTGTGTGACTGGTAGATAGGCCAAAACACAAATTCAAAACATAAACATGATTTGCAGACTGCAAAAAAATTTTTTAGATGCAAATATTCTGGCTGTGCTATTGTTGTTGGTGAGATCAGTATGTTATATGAATATTATTCCTTAGTCTCTGTGACATATTAGGAGGATTTTATGACTATTTGCTTTAGATTTCTTACATATAGCTCCTTTAAGGGAAAATAATACAAGTACAGGTAGCATGGGTTAGTTTAGATGCTTGACAGTGGAACATTGTCCAACTTTCTGTGTAGGAGTGGAGACTGAACAACCAGAATGCAAGTTTTCCAGGAGCTGGCTATTTGTACTTAGATGTCAAATATTTATAATATGAAAAATCCACTGAGAAGTCTTGAAATTTGAGCATGGAAAAGAATGGAATGTTGAAATGGAAAACATTTAGGAACCCTGAGAGGTAAAAAATGTTTCAAGAAGGAAATGTCCTGTCAGCTCAGAATGCAGAATTAGTTACTGGCTCCAGTAGGCTGGTCAGAGTGGTGGTTTTCATATGGTGCAAAGTCCTGTAAGGTGGTGGATACTTTTACACAGAAACAGCCATACGAACACAGTAACAGTGTAAACTGTCTGAATTTTAAATGATGTTAAATGAATTGTGTGAGCGTTTGTCAGGCTCTATGATCAATACTTGGGTGATCAGCTTGAAGTGTTTAGAGTTTGAGTGTGTTACTTGATGACAGCTGATAGAAATGACAAATGGCTTTGGAGGAAAATGATCACCGAATCTTTCAATCAATCAATCAATCAATTTTATTTATAAAGCCCAATATCACAAATCACAATTTGCCTCACAGGGCTTTACAGCATACAACATCCCTCTGTCCTTAAGACCCTCACAGCGGATAAGGAAAAACTCCCCAAAAAAACCCCTTTAACGGGGAAAAAAAAAACGGTAGAAACCTCAGGAAGAGCAACTGAGGAGGGATCCCTCTTCCAGGATGAACAGACTTGCAATAGATGTCGTACAGAACAGATCAGCATAATAAATTAACAGTAATCCATATGACACAATGAGACAGACAGAGAGAGAGAGAGAGAGAGATATGCAGGTAATGACAGTAGCTTACAACAACATTAATGAAAGTAATAATATTATAGTTATAGTTCTGGTTACTGCGGTACAATATGTTGAAAGTATGTATTAATACCTGGCAGTATACATGTGTGACAATAATCATATGTGTATAATAACAGTAGAAGTATGACTAATGACTAATGATGGCAGCAGCAGCAGGAGGCATCTGGCGGGACCACGGCAGCAGCACAACCACACACGTCACGCTGTCCAGGCACCGCTGCGGTATGAGTTAATCTGAGAGACAGTGGAGCACAAAGGCTCCGGAGAAGAAGCCGAGTTAGTGACATCCAGAATGGCCGGGTTAGCTAGATGCAGTAATAGGATACGAGAGAGAGAGAAGGAAAGAGAAGGAGAGAAGGGGCCCGGTGTATTATAGAGGGGTCCTCCGGCAGACTAGGCCTAAGTCAGCCTAACTAAGGGCTGGTACAGGACAAGCCTGAGCCAGCCCTAACTATAAGCTTTATCAAAGAGGAAAGTCTTAAATGTGGAGACGGTGTCTGCCTCCCAGACCGTAACAGGAAGATGATTCCACAGGAGAGGAGCCTGATAACTAAAGGCTCTGGCTCCTGATCTACTTTAGGGACCACGAGTAACCCTGCGTTCTCAGAGCGCAGTGTTCTGGTGGGATAATATGGCACTATGAGCTCTCTAAGATATGACGGAGCTTGACCATTTAGAGCTTTATAAGTTAACAGTAGGATTTTAAATTCAGTTCTGGATTTTACAGGGAGCCAGTGCAGAGAAGCTAAAACAGGAGAGATATGATCGCGTTTCTTAGTTCCTGTTAGTACACGTGCTGCTGCATTCTGAATTAGCTGGAGAGTTTTTAAGGACTTACTAGAGCTACCTGATAATAGAGAGTTACAGTAATCCAGCCTTGAGGCAACAAAAGCGTGGACCAATTTTTCTGCATCTTTTCGGGTCAGGATAGGCCTAATTTTCGCAATATTACGCAGATGAAAAAATGCAGTCCGTGAGGTTTGCTTTAAATGAGAATTAAAAGACAAATCTTGATCAAATATTACTCCGAGGTTTCTTATGGTAGTGACGGGCCAGAGCAATGCCATCTAGAGAAACTATGTCATCAGATAAAGAGTCTCTGAGTTGTTTGGGGCCAAGAACAATAACTTCAGTTTTGTCTGAATTTAACATCAGGAAATTGGTGCTCATCCAAGTTTTTATGTCTTTAAGGCAATTATGGAGTTTAGTTAATAGATTGCTTTCTTCTGGCTTCATTGATAAATACAACTGAGTATCATCCGCATAACAATGGAAATTTATAGAGTGATTTCTAATGATGTTACCTAAAGGAAGCATATATAGAGTAAACAGGATTGGTCCGAGCACAGAACCTTGCGGAACTCCAAAACAAACTTTAGTATGTAAGGATGGTTCATTGCGAACGTCAACAAATTGAAAACGATCAGATAAATAAGATTTAAACCAGCTTAGTGCTGAACCTTTTAAGCCAATTAAGTGATCCAGTCTCTGCAGTAGAATTTGATGGTCAATTGTGTCAAACGCCGCACTAAGATCTAATAAAACAAGTACAGAGACGAGTCCTTTGTCTGAAGCAATCAGAAGGTCATTTGTAATTTTAACCAGAGCTGTCTCAGTGCTATGATGCACTCTAAATCCTGACTGAAATTCCTCAAATAAATTATTATCCTGGAGAAAATCACACAGCTGGTCTGCAACTACTTTCAGAGAAAAACATCAGTCTCTTTCATTGATCCTTTTATGGCAGATAGATAATCCTTGTTTCTTCATGCCCAGACACTTTTTTATGAGTGAAGCTTTGCCTCATTATGCTGCAGTGCAGTGCAGCATAACACATCTGGTATCTTTTGTCTAGTACATTTTGCAGAAACTGCAGATTTTCATACATGCTTATGTTACCAATAGGTACTACTAGCAGCGGTTTCTTACTGGAATTCTGTGCTTTGTGTTAAGTAGCTAGTAGGGGTGTAAATCACCAGTTTCATCATAATAAGATATTATATTGAATCTTTGGACAACATTGTGATACTTGCCTCTATCACAAAGTCTGCCAGGATATGATGTTGATTCGATTCAGGCGCTACCATCAGCGCTTTCTGGCTTAAAGCCCTGAAGGCAAACTTCTCCCAACAGCCATAAAACATGGACTAAGAACATCATTTAACAAAAGTATTAAATTCAGCCCAGTAACTACAGTCAAGGTTCATGGACAAAACAATTGTTTTTTGCTAGTCACCCATCATTAGGCTAAACATGTTTACAGTACATTGCATAAATTAGCCTAGCCGCTAGCAGACTTCTCCTCTACTTATAGCTTAACAGATCACAAATAATGTTAGTATTTTTTTTTTCCTCAGTGCTGGTTTAAGTTGATGCATCTCCTGACAGAACAGCATAGTTGTATTTCAGCCTACATGTACATTTTTTCAGCTGAACATCGTTAAAATAGAGCAGCTAATATTACTGTTGTGAGAAGTTAGCAGAGTGAGATGCCCAACCAGACAGGTACGCTCCATAATAATATTTCCACACTGCTACCGAGTAAATACCTTTATTCACGTTGTCTTTCTCTTGGCTGCCTGCCATCTGCCTGCTGCTGTTTAAGGGTGACACAGAATTTCAAAATAACTTAAAGATGATGATATGGATCACTGGTTTCACTTTGCATGGATGATATTGGATCATTGATCATTGAACTGATATATCTATCCAGATAAATGATATAAACTGGACTTGCTTTACAGTATCCATCCAGCAGGAAGAGTGTTTTCAACACCATGTGTGCTATCCGGGGGCCCACCAAAAAGACAATACAGTGATCTTATGATCCCTTTTCCTTGACTCCAGTGTTTCTGAAGTGGGGCTGTTTGAGGTATACATACAGTAGACGGCAGGCAGGCCTACATAAAAATTTCAATATCAGTCAAAGTGGATGCTATACTTACATGTTCACCACTTTACCTTGAAGTCATATAGCTTTTTCCTTTGGCACAACATTTTCTCGACTGTAGAACTCCTGTATTCTGCGATCTGTGGCATTAATACAGTGTACAGTGTACTTGTACCCTCCCCCATTACAAATATATTTATTGTTATTACACTGTTTTAAATGCACAAATTAAATGAACTGTCAGATTACATTTCATTGAAATTGTATTCATATTATTTTA
This sequence comes from Epinephelus fuscoguttatus, assembly GCF_011397635.1. Classification (NCBI taxonomy): domain Eukaryota; kingdom Metazoa; phylum Chordata; class Actinopteri; order Perciformes; family Serranidae; genus Epinephelus; species Epinephelus fuscoguttatus. The sequence goes on along the minus strand of NC_064769.1, from coordinate 2,326,820 downwards.
TGTAATTAATAAACAAATTGCATTAAATTCATTGAATACTAAGCTTTATAACAAGAACCAAAGTTTGTAGCATTTATACTGAAGCATGTTTTACTGGACTTAACCATCACAACTAACTCTCCTATTTGTTTTTCTCTCACTGTGTTTGACCCTTGCAGAGAAACCTAACAGAGTACTTTGTAGCAGTAGATGTCAATAACATGCTTCATCTGTACGCTAGTATGCTTTATGAACGTCGAATCCTCATCTGCTGTAGCAAACTAAGCACTGTAAGTAGAGTCTTCTTTCTGTTTCTTCTTTCTTCAACAGCTTTGCCATTGTTGCTCTCTTTGAAATATTCTGGTTATAAAGAGGTCTGTTACTGTCTATAGTTTATAAGACCACTGCATTTACCATGTGACCTCTCTGAAAAGTGTCTGAAAATGTGTTCTCTAAGATGTCATTTTGATACTTTAGAATGAAATGTTGCTATTTGGAGATGTCTCTGTTTTTTTGAGGTGTTTTTTTCCCCAAACATTGAATGTACAATATGTAAGCAAAAGCCTGAATTGGAAATTGGATTCATGCAAAACAAAGTAAGCTGATAGATAGACAGTACATCTGTTGATAACTGAGACAAACTTTTCAAAAGAAAATCAGAGATCTCGTTAGAAATGTGAAATTGTCATTAATTTACTTGACACTGACCACTTTTAAGTGGACATGGTCATAGTCAACAATAAAAATGTTAGATAGATATGAAGAGGTCCCCTCCTGCACATTAGTTAATTACAGTCATCTCCTTTACACTGTAATTGCAAACTGAACAGCACAGTTGGGTGTCGTTAAGGGGAGAAAAAAACTTCTAAACTTCAAACAGCTTACTGAAAACAGCTTTGGCTACACAGTGGTAATGACCTTATGTGGCCTGATTTTCACGTTCCATTTTTGGTTGAGACAGGCAGTTTAAAGAATGGAATGTGAGCTCTTCCTTGCTGCAGAAATGCACGAGATTAATATGTATACCTCAGAGTAACTGAAGCTGGCCAATGCTGCTGAAACACCAATGTGCCAGCATGGCTGTATATGAAATAGTGTGAAAGCGAATAAGAATAATGGAATGGATGCAATAACCCAACAACACTTAAGCCTAGTTCAGACCAAAGATTAGCAATGGGACAAAAATCGTTTTAGAGTGTAGCAGCGAAAAATTGCAGAGGTGTGAACTGGCCAGTTTTTCCATCACTACTACAAATGCAACTGTAGCCAGTATCTCACTAACACTGTCCTCATTCATATTTTAAGAAGCTACGAGTTATATTCAGCCACAAAAATAGCCTGAAAAGCCGGAAATCAGAATGGAAGTACAGAGAGTTGTTGCATAGAGATGATACACTGTCTCATCTAGTTGCATTGGTGTTAGGGATGCACGATAATATCATTGATATCGACCAATACCGGCTTTAAAATATACTAGAAGAGTGCACTAAGGACACTAAGGCTTTATTTATCTTGACAAAAGAAAATGCTAAAATTTGAATTTTTTTTATCTACATCAAAACAGTATTTATTTAGTTTGTTGTGATTCATCTTGTTTTTAGCCAGGAAGGTCCCATTGAGATACAAGATCTCTTCTTCCAGGGTGTCCTGGTCAAGTTTCACTTAAATTAAATAATGTCAAATGCTAAAACACATACAAAACATAAAAGCAACACAAGGAAAAATAGTGAGAGAAGAGGGGTAAACAGGCCATACCAGTGGCATTCACATTCCACCCAGGTCAAGGCCTAGTTAAAGCAGCAACATGTGTCCTTAAGGGCAGTTTTTAAAAGGCCTTCAAACATTTTCAAGCAAGAGAGTGCTTCAAAGGTAACAACATTTTGTAGCTTGTTTCATGCTAAGGGTGCACAAGAAAAGTAAAGAGTTTTACCAAGCTGTGAGTGCACCCTGGGGATATTTAAAAAAAAAAAAAAAAAAAAAAAAAAAAAATGTTTTGGAGAACGAGTGAAAAAGTTGCTGTTATAAAAAGATGAAAGGCTACAGATATGAGTAGTTAACCGAATACTGCCATGGCAATAAATAACAGCAAGTACATTTTTCTCCTCTGAAACAAAAAGGACCTTTTTAAACATTTATATAAGATGCAGTGGTGAGTGTGTGGGCCTGCATTTGTGACATAATGTCATTACATTATGTCACAGATGATGATATGCAGAATCCAGCTTGGATGAGACTGCATGCCGTTAAAACACATCACCATATTCAATGATAGATGGTCATGACGATTTTTGGAGAATGCCTAGATCCGGGGAGTATTACGAATGCATGATAATATGGGCACATCATCAGTATCGGCCAATATTGGCTTTAAAATGAATTAATATCAGAATCAGCCAACATGCTTTCTCTTATTTTACACAATGAAGGACCATTGAAAACACATTGAAAATAGGGCTGTAACGGTACATGTATTTGTGTCGAACCGTGCGGTGCGCAACTTTTGGTTCGGCACGACCCTGTACCGAATTATTGGGCGCAGGATATTATTTTATTTTATTTTGTTTTATTTTAATTCCGTTTTTGCGAGCCAAACCATTTAAAATATCTAGTTCCCCGACGGACATAATTGAGTGACCGACCGAGTCCGACCGTAAATCTCCGCTTTCACTTTGTGCAGCGCATTCTCGCATTTTGACAACATGGCAAGTGAGCCTGACGAACCTGAAGGCCCACCCGCAAACCTTAAGTCCTCCATTTGGGAATACTTTGGTTTCAGGGTAAAATACGAAGATGGAAATAAACAAGTTGACAAGACAAAAGCAGTGTGCCGACATTGCAGAACAGCAATGGAAACACGTCTAACATGCTAACGCATCTAAAGCGACACCACCCGAGTTTGAACGTTAACCGGCACGACTAGAAAAAGCAATCTGGTGCAAACTACAATATCGTCGTCGTTTAAAAAGAAAGAGCGTTTCCCTGACCATCACGCTAAAGAAATAACCAATACCATTGGAGTTGAGTAAAATTGTTTAAGCTGCACTTTAGATATAAGCATGTTTTGTTTACTGCACTTTAACAAAGTGGGAAAGCTAAGTAAGATCCTAGTAAAACTGAATCTGAGCAGGTTTTAAAGCTGACCAGCTGTACTATACTTTTTATTTTAATTGAGTAAAACTGTTTAAGCAGAAATTTACATTTATATTTTTCATTCAAAAAATGTGTTAAACAGCAGGATTTTATTTTTCACTTTTATATTTCTATTTTCATTCAAACAATGTGAAAAAGCAGGATTTGATATATATATTTGTTTCATTCAAAAATTGTGTAAAAAGAGTTAACTGCTGTGGTGGTAAGTTTTAATAAGGTTACCAATAAGTAAAAGATATTTAATAGTTGTCTATTTTTTTCATTACTGTACCGAAAAAAACCAAACCGTGACTTGTGTACCAAGGTACATACCGAACCGTGATTTTTGTGTACCGTTACACCCCTAATTGAAAAGCATTCTACTTAATGTCTCCATTTGCTGGTGGGTCATCACAATATGAGTATGCATGCTTAATAGGGTGGTAATTCCACTTTCAGAAGAGACTTGATGATCACTAAAATTAGATGGGGAAAAAAGTGGATATATCTATCGGTATTGGTTATCGGCCAAATGATTTGATATAAAATGTAATAGGGGAAACACTGATGTTTCACAAAATGTTAATGTTAATAAGAAATGTTTTGATATTCATATTGTTTAAATTGCCTCATTAATCAAATAATGGAAAAATAATCGATAATTGAAAAAATAATTGTTAAACTCATCGAAAAATGAATCGTTAGATTAGTAGATTAATCGAAAAAATAATCGCTAGATTAATCGTTAGAAAAATAATGGTTTGGGACAGCCCTGGTTTCAAGTAGTCTTGTAGTGAATCTTCGGTCTGAACTGTTAAGTAAAATATATTTTTCTGTCCATGACACATGCTGGGCTCCAAAGCTTACAAAGTCTCACACATGCCATCCTAAACAATGACACATGATCTCATATATTTATTAATATGTGTATTATAATATTCCTGAAGTGCATTTTAAATTGTCAGTGCACATAAAGAGCGGCTATGTGAAATCACATATTTTCGTATTTGATATTTGTCTTTTTCCACAGTTAACAGCTTGTGTCCATGGGTCGACAGACATGTTATATCCAATGCACTGGCAACATGTTTACATTCCTGTCCTGCCTCAACACCTATTAGACTACTGCTGGTGAGTATCCTCACTGTTATCTACACTCCAGATCTGTCATTTTTATATCCAAGTCCATGTTTTATCTGCATGTGATGATGATGATGATGGCTTTATATTAAAATTTAGGTTACAAAGGGCTAAACATAAACAGTGGACCTTTATTTACCTTGACTTTATTTCTACTTGTCCTTTTTTTTTGTTATAAGTGTATTATGCCATAAACATTGTCCTATTTTCTGATCTGCTAGTTTTAATTGGCTGTTAATACACACAACACATCCTCTATGCTTACCTGTTGCCTCGATCTTTCACATTAACAATCTTCCAGAAGATAACAGGGTGGGCATTTAATCACTGTATCAGCAGCTCTTAAAATTTAAAAAGCACTGGATTTAATTTCTGGGGGGGACTTTTAAGGCATTAAAATATCTCCGATTGAATGTACAGAGGTCTATTTTCTGTTGCTTGCTGTAGGCAGGGGATTATTAAGTGTTTGTCTATGTGATTCGGGGCTGTCAGGATATGTTAAACATTTGATGTGATGTGACAATGGATTGGGCTGCAGGAGGCTGTTTTAAGGCTCATTTATGCTCAACGTTAAATATGGATCCGGATACAGATGGAGCCTTCTGTCCGTGCTCCGCGTTCATTTTGTCCGTATTTCTGCACGTTTCCATAAAGCTTACAGATACGGGCCAAACGGAGCAGTACCACCAGGAACCGTGGGGGCAGTGTTGCTGTCACTACCCGAACGTAGTGAGACACGAGGAAGAAATAACAATTCAATTTCTTTCATCGGCAGTAATAGAGAAAAGAATTCTCCATCCTCCAGTCGCGATGTATTTAACAGCCTCACCAACCACCGCCTCCTACAACGCTGCCCCCGTTTTTGTCTTTTATGCAAGAGGTACATTATCAATATCTCCTCCACGGTCGCCATGTTTGTTTTTGAGTTTGTTGGTGGATATATTGTTTAACATCCATGCCAATGTAAAGGACGCATGGAAGTATGTGGGCAGTGACGGTAACATCGTTTGAAACAGACGTATACATTTTCGTACGTAAAGGGAGCATAAATGAGCCCTTAGTCAGCACTCAACACTCATGCGAGCTACAGTAGCTAATAAGCTGTGAATGTTATCTACACACAGCATGACCTTGCTTATTTGTTGTCTAATATAATACATTTGGTTATATTATAGTCACATTAATGTCATTAACACTTTAACTGCATAACAAATACAAAGATGCTAAACAGATTTACAAACATCACTCCATGCTTCTTTGTGGTTGTAGTCCAGGAGATCAGAGTGAGCATTTGAAGAACACTGGATGACCAGGTTTTAGTATTTGCCAGACAAAGCTTGACATGCTTTGCAGGATATTGAGGGACTGCTGCATTTAAGTTCCATAACTAAGCTGTTATCTCAGGAATCAATGTTCTAACTATGAAACTTGCTCTTTTTTCAGTGCCCCAATGCCATACCTCATCGGAGTACATTCCAGCCTGATGGAGGTAGGTGTCTCAGGTACCAGGGGTCTATTCCTGAAAAAAAGATTTACAGACTGAGTCTGACCCTGAACTCTGAGATCAAAAATTCAGAGTTTCGGGTTCCAGAACAGTTGATCAGAGTCACTTTAACTCTGAGTAGGTTCATTGTGAGTTTAGCATGTGGGGGGTAAATGAAAAAAAAACGATCAGTGGAGCTCTGACACCAAGATTCACCATGGTTACAGGTAAATAAAAGGCAGAGCCTCCATTTTGATCCAGTGAATGCATTAATGCATGTATATGCAGACTGTGCACATTTATATTAGAAAAAACAGTGAAAAGTGTTGATAACTCAACACAATAAAGTTGTAGTCAGTGGTTTCCATTAATTCATCATTTAGGCCATAGCCTACGTTACATTTTAAATACATTTGTTGAGATTTAATCTGACTGGGGGAAAACACAAGAGCCAACAACAACAGTTTAAACTGAGATGACACATGATCTGTGATAAACATGTTAGTACTGAACTGATCTAACAGACTGACAGCTGTCTGCAGTGTTATTATAAACAAGAAGAACATGCAGAGGTTTCATTGTGAGCTGAGGGTGACTTGATGCTGGGTGATATTTGAATGTGGGGGAGAAAACCTGCTCAAAGAAATGACTGGCAGCTTAAAACCTGTGACTTTAGATAGCAATATCCAACCAGAATTTTGATTCTGACATCAGTAAACCTCATCTCACCTCATCTAATAACTGTGCTTGGATCCGTGCTTTGATACAGAATGAATGAATGAATGAATCAATCAATCAATCAATCAATCAATCAATCAGTCAATCAACCAATCAACCAATCAGTTTTATTCATAAGCCCAGGATCACAAATCACAATTTGCCTCAGAGGGCTTTACAGCATACGTCATCCCTCTGCCCTTAGGACCCTCGCAGCGGATAAGGAAAAACTCCCCCAAAAAAACCCTTTAACAGGGGGAAAAAAATGGTGGAAACCTCAGCAAGAGCAACTGAGGAGGGATCCCTCTTCCAGGACGGACAGATGTGCAATAGATGTCGTACAGAACAGATCAATATGATAAACAGTAATCTGTATGACACAATAACACAAATAGAGAGACAGAGAGAGATGCAGGACAGACGGTAATTATAATAGCTTACAACAACATTAATTAAAGTAATAATATAATAATAATTACGGCTATTGTGGTACAATATGTTGAAAGTATATATTAATATCTGATAGTATAAATATGTGACAATAATTGTATGATAACAGTAGAAATATGACTAATGATAACAGCAGCAGGAGGCATCAGGCAGGACCACGGCAGCAGCACAACCACACACGTCACACTATCCAGGCACCGCTGCGATATAAGTTAACCTGTGAGACAGTGGTGGACAAAGGCTTCGGAGAAGAAGCCGAGTTAGTGACATGCAATACAGCTGAGTTAGTGAGATGCAGTAACAGGATATGGAGAGAGGGAGAGGGAGAGAGAGAGAGTGAGAAGGAGAGAAGGTGCTCAATGTATTATAGGAGGTCCCCCAGCAGACTAGGCCTAAGTCAGCCTAACTAGGGGCTGGTACAAGGCAAGCCTGAGCCAGCCCTAACTATAAGCTTTATCAAAGAGGAAAGTCTTAAGTCTAGTCTTAAATGTGGAGACGGTGTCTGCCTCCCAGACTGCAACAGGAAGATAATTCCACAGGAGAGGAGCCTGATAGCTGAAGGCTCTGGCTCCTGATCTACTTTTGGAGACTTTAGAGACCACGAATAATCCTGCATTCTCAGAGCGCAGTGTTCTGGTGGGATAATAGGGCACTATGAGCTCTCTAAGATATGACGGGGCGTGACCATTTAAAGCTTTGTAAGTTAACAGTAGGATTTTAAATTCAATTCTGGATTTTACAGGGAGCCAGTGCAGAGAAGCTAAAGCAGGAGAAATATGATCTTGTTTCTTAGTTCCTGTCAGTACATGTGCCGCTGCGTTCTGAATTAGCTGGAGAGTTTTTAAAGACTTATTAGAGCTACCTGATAATAGGGGGTTACAGTAATCCAGCCCAGAGGTAACAAAAGCATGGACCAATTTTTCTTTATCTTTTTGGGTCAGGATAGGCCTAATTTTCGCAATATTACGCAGATGAAAAAAACGTAGTCCGTGAGGTTTTTTTTAAATGAGAATTAAAAGACAAATCTTGGTCAAATATTACTCCGAGGTTTCTTACGGTAGTGCTAGAGGCCGGAGCAATGCCATCCAGAGAAACTATGTCATCAGATAAAGAGTCTCTGAGTTGTTTGGGGCCAAGAACAATAACTTCCGTTTTGTCTGAATTTAACATCAGGTAATTGGTGCTCATCTAGGTCTTTATGTCTTTAAGGCATTTTTGAAGTTTAGTTAATTGATCAGTTTCTTCTGGCTCTATCGATCAATACAATTGTGTGTCATCCGCATAACAATGGAAATTTACAGAGAGATTTCAAATGATGTTACCTAAGGGAAGCATATATAGAGTGAATAGGATTGGTCTGAGCACAGAACCTTGTAGAACTCCCAAACAAATTTTAGTACGTAGAGATGATTCATCATTAACATGAACAAACTGAAAATGATCAGATAAATAAGATTTAAACCAGCTTACTGAAATTCTTCAAGTAAATTATTATCATGCAGAAAATCACACAGCTAGTCTGCAACTACTTTCTCAAGGATCTTGGTCAATAGTTGGCTAACACCTCTGGATCCAGGGTGGGCTTTTTAGAAGAGGTTTAATTACAGCTACCTTAAAGGACTGTGGTACATAGCCTGTTAATAAAGATATATTGATCATGTCTAATATATGAGTGTTACGGTAAGACTTCCTTAAGTAGCCTAGTTGGGATGGGGTCTAAGAGACACGATGATTTAGATGATGAAATCATTGCGGGCAATTGTTGAAGAGAAATCGTGGCGAAGCTATCTAGATATGTATTAGGTCTTACAGCTGTGTTTGAGGGTAGATTGGTTCCATTTGTGGGCAGGAGGTCATGAATTTTGCCTCTAATAGTCAGAATTTTGTCATTAAAAAAGCTCATAAAATCATTACTGCTAAAGGCTAAAGGACTAAAAGGCTCAATAGAGCTGTGACTCTCAGTCAGCCTGGCTACAGTGCTGAAAAGAAACCTGGGGTTGTTCTTATGTTCTTTTATTAATGCTGAGTAATAGTTTGTCCTGGCACTGCGGAGGCCCTTCTTATACATTTTGAGACTTTGTTCCCAGACTTAACGAGATTCTTCCAGTTTTGTTAATCGCCAATTCCTTTCAAATTTTCGTGATATTTGTTTTAATTTTCAGGTTTGAGAGTTGTACCAAGGAGCGAACTTTCTTTGCTTTGTTAACTTCTTTTTAAGAGGTGCTACAGAGTCGAGTGTTGTTCGCAGCAAGCCTGCAGTGCTATCGAAAAGATGATCAATTCGGGAGAGTTTAAAGTCGGTACGGGAAACCTCTGTTACAGAAGGACATGGTATTAGATTTAACATCGATGCGATCATTTCCTTAAATTTTGCAACAGCACTATCTGATAAATATCTAGCATAGTAACTGTTGCTGAGTGGCTTGTAATCAAGTAAAAAGAAATCAAAAGTTAAAAAATAATGATCTGATAGAGAGGGATTCTGTGGAAAGACTTTTAGGTTATCAATTTCAATTCCATACGTCAGAACTAGATCGAAGGTATGGCTACAACAGTGAGTGGGTTTATGTACACCCCTAGGTTATTATGCAAAACTCCTCTTTGTTTAATTTTAGATTTAGATAATTTAGGTGGTCGGGGGACAGACACCGTTTGTATAACACTATGGGTGGGTAACTGCACTAGAAGCTCAGAGAAGCGTGTAAGACTACGACTCTGATTCCTGGTCTCAACTCTGGGTTGTCAGGGATTTGAATTACTAATAAATATGGCCAGATTTCTAGATATGAGAGCAGCTCCATCCAAAGTGGGATGAATGCCATCTCTCCTAATCAGACCAGGTTTCCCCCAGAAAGTTTGCCAATGATTAACGAAACCTACATCATTTGCTGGACACCACCTGGACAGCCAGCGATTAAATGATGACATGTGGCTAAACATCTCATCAGTGGTCCGATTTTGGAGGGGTCCAGAGAAAACTATGGAGTCCGACGTTGTTTTGGCATTTTCACACACCGAGGCAACATTCATTTTTGTGACCTCCGAGTGGCGTAACCGGGTGTCATTACCACCGACGTAAATAACAATCTCATTAAATCTACGTTTAGCCTTAGCCAGCAGTTTTAAATTTGACTCAATGTTGCCCGCTCTGGCCCCAGGGATACATTTGACTATGGCCGCTGGTGTTGCTAACTTCATGTTTTTCAAAATAGAGCTGCCAATGATCAGAGTTTTCTCAGAGTTCTGCAAATTAAAAAATTAACAATACAGGCAGTAACACATTGAAAATATTGATGGGATACATGGCAAGGGGCAGAAAACCAAAGACAGACAAGGGGGAACAGAAAGGAAAACGAGGAAATGAGTAAGTAAATAAAGATAATGATAGATAGATAGAGATAAATAGATAAATAGAGAGACAGACGAAAGAGAAAAGGAAAAAAAAACAGTCAGTGGGATCAGTAAGTACAATGTACATACAGGAATACCCAGAATTCACATCTCAAATTAGGCCTGGGAAGGAAAGGAGCAGGTTCTATCAGTAGGCTATATCCTCTAGTGTTTCTTAGGTGAGATGTTGAACCTTTTGACATAATCAAAAAAAAAAGGGAGCCACCGTTTCAAAATCTTCCCAGATGAACCCCCCAGAGTGTACTTAATCTTTTCCAATTTAAGGAATTTAAGAATATCTGTAATCCAACGTAAATGAGAGGGAGGACTTTTGGCTTTCCAGTTGAGGAGTATTAAACGTCCTGCCAACAAGGTTACAAAGGCTATAGTTTGTTTCTTAGATGTAGACCGAGAGAAAGAGTGGGACATACCAAACAAAGTCGTGAACAGGTTTGGTGTAACTGTTTCTTTAACACTGTATGATACAGTTTTAAAAACCTCCGTCTAGTCGTAATGCAAAGCTGGACATAGTCAGAACACGTGTATGTGATTTGCTGGGGAATGCTGACAGCAATTACATGCAGGAGACACATTATTGAAAATTTTAGATACTCTAGCATTGGTGTAGTGGGTGTGATGTACAATTTTACATCATATAAATGCATGTCTTGCACAAATAGAGGACTTATGGTCCTAGTGTGAAATGTCAGACCTCAGTTCATCAGAAATTTCTTCTCCCAAGTCCACCCTCCCACAAGGTCCTGATGGGGTCAGATGTTTGCCGGCATATGAGGTGAATTCTATTGTAAATCACTGAAATTAATAGCTATAAAGAGTTGACTGGTGTCAAGAAAAAAGAAAAAAAATACATATATATAAAAAGTTAATTCTAAATGTATATACAAACAACAAAACATAATACATACGCTTTTGAAGCAACACAGACATCAGTCCACACAGTTATTAAAAAGGATTGTAGTCAATTTCTTCGTTCACTCCTGGGTATATTGTAGCCTGCATATGGAATATATAAAAGGTTTCTCTCTGCAATAATAATTTGAGGTTTTTGAATTTGAATTTTAATTAATTTGAATCGATCACCACCTTGAATGTTCTTTTGGATGGTTTCTAGGCCTTCAACCATAAGGCTATCTGGAGCGCTGTTGTGTGCATTGTAAAAATGCTTGGCCATAGGATAACCCAAATTGGCCATAGGATAACCCAAATTAGCTTTTCTGAGCATACTTATGCTCAGAGACTTTGTCTTTCAACCATCTCTTAGTCCAACCTATGTAAAACAACCGCAGGTACAGGATAAGTGATACACAACAAATGTATTGTTACAGTTCATGAATGTTTTGATGTCATACACCTTGTTAGTCTTAAAGTCACTGAATTGCTTACATCCCTTTATATTAGTACAATGGTTGCTTTTTTTTTTTTTTTTTTTTTTTTTGAGACAGAGAGATGACTAGGCACTAACTTATCCCGTAGTGTGGGAGTTCTTGAAACTGATTTTCGGAGAGATTGGAAAAACCTCTGTAACAATAGGATCACTATTGATGAGATTCCAATTTGAGTGTATTATCCTTTTTATGGGATTTGCCAGTGAACTATAACCGGTAACAAAATAAGTCTGTTCTTGTCAAGGGGATTTTCTTTTATTTTTCTTTAAAAGTTCAAATCTAGAAATAGATTGGGCTTTTTTATGAGCATCCTCCTCATCAAGAGGTGTGTTCATAGGTAAAGCTGGGAATCCAGGAAATCTAGAGCAGACAAAGGAGCAGACTTGCAGATATCTGTAGAAATGTTGCTTAGGTAGTGAGTTTTATATTTATATGAGAACTGTTAAAAGGAGCAAATACATTATCAATATACAGGTCCTTGAATCTGCAAAAACCTCACCTGAACCAGAGTAAAAAAGCATCATCTACAAGGGAAGGTGGGAAAGCATGGTTTGAAGCCAGGGGAGCATAAATAAAGAATGCTTGTAAACCAAAATGGCAGTGGCAATCTCACAATAACATTTTTAGACAAGACAGAGGCTGCAGGAGCAAATGAGGAATGAACAATTACCATAAGAGACACTGGTTTAACAGTATTAGACTCCATGGCAATCCAAACCGGAGGTGATATAAATGTGTTATAGCCCAGCCAGTAAAATTCTGATATTAGCAGCCCAATATTAGAATCTAAAATTTGGTAAAGCCAACCCTCCAAGTGATTTGGGTTTTGTAAATATTGTTTGCACAGTCTCTGTGTTCTCTTAACCCACAAGAACTCTAAGATTAAACTGTCTGGTTTACGAAAGAACACCTGGGAGAGGAAGACTGGAAGACATGGAACAGATATGAGAACCGGGGAAGAACACATATTTTAACAGCATTGACTCTTGCAACTAATGACAGATTTAGAGGTAACCAACAATCAAAATGCTTCTGGGTTGTAAAATTAGCTTTGTAAAGATCTTTAAATTTAAGTGTGACCTTGATTCCCAGATGGGTGAAATTGTTGTGGGCAATTTTGAAGGGAAATTTATGTTGGGGAAATTGCTTAGCTCCATCATTTATAGTAACTATCTCACTTTTGCTGAAGTTCAGTTTGCATCCAGAGACCTGACCAAATGTTTCAAGAGTGGCCAAGGCAGCAGGGTTTGAAACAGACAGGTTAGACAACAACAAAAGCAAATCATTGGCATAAAGGGAGACCTTAACATGTATTCCGTACCTGTAGATTCCAGAGTTAGCAGGGCGAATTGATAGCGGTTCAATGGCAAGGGCGAATAAAAGGGGACTTAAAGGGCAACCTTGGCGAGTGGATCGGTACAGGGGAAAATAGTAAGACTGCACTGGATTAGTTCTAACAGATGCCTTGGAAGATGAATAAAGAAATTTAATCCAAGTGATGACATTTTTACCTAGACCAAATTTCTTGAGAGAGTAGAACAGATTCCATCTTCCACTTGATTCTGTCGAACGCTTTCTCTGCATCAAAAGAGTAGTCATCTGTAGTTCTGCCTGTGTCCATCTGAATCTTAGGAATTTGATGAGATGACGTAATCTGACGTAAGTGGTGTGCCAGCAGCTTAGTAGCCTTATCACCATGTTAGATAAGATAAGATAAGATAAGATAGCCTTTATTGTCATTGTACAGCCACCTATACAACAAAATTTTGGGTGCCACAACTGAAGTTGCATAAAAGAAAGAAAAAAAAAAAAACACGAGACAGGAGCATAACAGCATTACAACAAACAGTGTCATAAATAATAATAAATAAATAAATAAAAACAGAATGTAGGCAGAATATTGATATTGCACTTGTTCGTGAGGTAGTTTTAGTCTGACCAATATTGCACTGTTATCTGTATTGTTTTGGAATGTGGGTGTTAAGTGTCCTGACAGCCCAGGGGTAAAAGCTGTTCTTCAGTCTGTTGGTCCTGCTTTTGAGACTCCTGTAGCTCCTTCCAGAAGGCAGCAGTCTGAGCAGGCAGTGTCCAGGATGGAGGTGGTCCCTGATGATCCTCTTTGCTCTGGAGAGGCATCGAGAGCTGGCAATGTCTTCCAGGGAGGGCAGAGGACAGCCGATTGTCTTTTCAGCTGACCTGATCACCCTCTGCAGCTTTTTTTCTCAGCTGCTGTGCAGCCAGCATACCACACAGTGATAGAATATGCCAGCACGCTTTTGATGGTGGAGTAGTAATGGGTCACCAGCAGCTTCTCCTCCAGTTTGTTCCTTCTGAGTACTCTCTGGAGGTGGAGTTGCTGCTGGGCCTTCCTCATCATTGCTGTAGTGTGTGCCGACCAGGAGAGGTTCTCGGAGATGTGAGCCCCCACGAATTTAAAGGTGGTGACTCTCTCCACACAGTCTCCATTGATGAAGAGGTGATCAGGTTCAGCTTTTTGTCTCCTGAAATCCAGGACCACCTCCTTGTTTTTTTTTATGTTAAGAGACAGGTTATTTGTCACACACCACTCTGCCACCCGCTGCACCTCGTCCCTGTAGGTCGACTCATCTCCTCCGGTAATGAGCCCCACCAAGGTGGTGTCGTCCGCAAATTTTATTATTGTGTTGGTGGGGTGGATGGGGGAGCAGTGATGGGTATAAATGGCATACAGGAGTGGGCTCAGCACACAACCTTGGGGAGAACCAGTGCTGAGCGTGAGGGTGGAGGAGCTGTGAGTACCGATCTTGACAGGCTGTGGGTGGTTGGAGAGGAAGTCCTTAATCCAGGCGCAGGTGTTAGGGGGTCCAGAGCTGCCAGTTTATCTGTAAGGATGTCAGAGATGATGGTATTAAAGGCTGAGCTGTAATAGATGTTCATAGAAGGAAGACCTTGTCTTTAATAGAAGCCCAGTGGTATACTGTGATGTAAGAACATCATATTCAGACTGTAAAGATGCACGTGCCTTATATATTTCAGCAGACTGAGAAGTGGCATATAGAGCATCAAGTTGGGAAAAACAATGAGCCAATGAAGCTAGTTTGTCTTTGCTGAGTTTTTTTCTCATGACCAGTATATGAGATTATTTAATAATAATAATAATAATAATAATAATAATAACACATTTTATTTAAAAAGGCGCCTTTCAACACACCCAAGGTCACTGTACAAAGCAAGTATGTATGGCATAGTCAATGTTAAAGTGAAGAGGCCAGTTTGAACAGGTGGGTTTTGAGGTGGGATCTGAAGGATGTTATGCTGTTGGACTGTCGAATGTGTGGAGGTAGGGAGTTCCAGAGCCTGGGGGGAGTGCAGCTGAAAGCCCTGGCATCCATTGTGCTGAGGCCTGAGGTGGGAATGGTCAGGAGACCAGCAGAGGAAGAGCACAGGGAGGGGAGGGGGTGCACTTGTGGAGAAGGTCAGAGAGATAGGTGAGGGCTAGGTTGTGGAAGGCTTTGAAAGTGAGTAGAAGGTTTTTGTAATCAATCTGTTACTGAACAGGGAGCCAGTGTAGTTCAATGAGAATGGGGGTGATGTGGTTGGATGATTTGGTGCGGGTGATGATCTAGGCAGCAGAGTTTTAAACGATTTGAAGCCTGTTGATGAGTTTGGTGGGAAGGCCAGAGAGTACTGTGTCACAATAGTCATTACGAGATGTGACAAATGTTTGGACCAAGACTTCAGTGCTGGACCGGGACAGTGATGGGCGGAGTCTAGAAATGTTGCGTAAGTGGAAGAATGCAGTCCAGGTAATATTTTTTATGTGTGGTACGAATGAAAGAATGCTGTCCAGAATGACACAGAGGCTTTTGACTTGGCCGGAGAGGGCTACAGTGAAGTTATCAATGATGATGTGAGGGACGTACTTTGGATTTTGGCCAGGGTGCTTTTGAAACCAATGAGCAGGGCATCAGTTTTGCTACCATTGAGCTTCAGGAAGTTCCTTCTCATTCAACTCCAGATGTCCTCAAGGCAGGTGGTGAGGGATGTGGGAGGAAGGGCAGTGGAGGGTTTAGTGGAGATGTAGACCTGTGTGTCGTCTGCGTAGCAGTGGAAATGAATACCATGGTGTCAGAGGATTGTGCCCAAGGGAATGAGGTAGATGATGAATAAAAGTAGACTCAATACTCACCCCTGGGGGGCACCCAGTAAAACAGCAGAACACCTCGACCTGTGGTTCCTCATCTGGACAAACTGTTGTCTGTCCCCTCTAATGTAGGCTTTAAGGGTCTCCCACAAAATGGAACAGGAGACATCTGGGGTTATATTAGTATGCAAGAAAAAGTCAGTATCTAGAGATGTAACCAACAAAATCCTCATTGGAGAGCAAACTTCTGCTAAATCGCCAAGGAGGTTGCGAGTCAGTGGAACTTTGAAAATAAATTTTTACAGTGACAGGTGCATGGTCAGAAATAAGTATTGCATTATAACTACAGTCAGACTGATGACAGTAGTCTATTGTCAACCAAAAAGTAGTCAATCCGAGTGAAAGTATGATGAACATTTTATAAAAAAAAAAAAAAAAAAAAGGAATATTCATTTTTTGGAAGGATTAAGAATTCCCCATACGCCAGAGACCAAGATCTCATTCAAAAAAGAGTTAATCAATTTGACTAATTTTGAGGGTGCACAGGCCTTGGGAGAGATGCAATTTGTTTTGGGTCAAGCCAGCGATTAAAGTCACCCCCAAGAATCAAGTGGTGGGTAGACATATCTGGAAGCATTGAAAACAGTCCCTAAAGAAGGCGTCATCCCAGTTAGGGGCATAAATATTGGCTGAAACCTACCGTCTGGATCAGAAATAATATAGGAATAAATTAAAGGGTCAGATTTGTGAATAAGAATAGTTGCATCCCTTGATTTGCATTTAAAAGTTGAATGGTAGGCTTGTCTATCCAACCACTTTTTAACCTATAGCAGTCGGCAGCTTTAAAATGAGTGTCCTGCAAGTAAACCATGAGCCTCAGTATGACGAAGATATCGCAGTACTTTGCTGCACTTTATGGGATTGTTGAGACCTTAACAAGTTGTATATCTCCCCACTTCATACCTGGACTATTCTTAATAATTAAGTGAGATGGTGAAAAGCAGAAAAATAACGATCGTGTGCACCAGAACTAACTGAGAAAAAAGGGAGAAACAATAAAAAAGAGAGAGACAAAATACAAGGATTAAAGTGGAAACGTAAACCAACAAGCCCAAAAAGGGCCCCCAAAGAATCACCCCCCACCCCAGTGGCAGAAGCGTCACAAGAACAGAGACGCATGCCAGAGACCAAAACAAAAAAACAGCTGGGCTATCTAGTAGCATAGCTAACATTCAGTTACTAATCTAGGCATCTCGAAGGAAATGTGACAAATCTTAACTTTAAACTTTTAAACTTTAACTTAAAGTGCAGTCTTTAAAAAAAAAAAAAAAAAAAAAAAAAATCATTACAACATTACAGTGAGTGAGGTTTCAGAATCTGCCCAGACAAGCAGCGTGGGGCATACAATATTAACATTTTTTAATAAATTTTAACCTTTATTTTACCAAGAAAAAGGAAATGAAAAGTCCATCAAGGCTTAACAAGTCATTCATTAGTCATTTTTATATATCAAAACAACAAAGCACAGTTAGAGATGTCCTTTACAGACAGAATAAGATTGAGTACAAGCAAGTATAGAATAATTACTAGGCTGACAAAATGGTTTCAGAATCCGCTAAGCCAGTCAACATGGAGCTTGAGACAATAACATTTCTCACTAAACCTGGACAGGAAACTATGTGGCAGGTGGGTTAACAGTTCAGCCCCTCGGTTTCAGTCTGTTCAAACAGTCAGCAGAGAGCATACAACAATAACATTACCTAAAAAATAAAACTCCTATGGGCTTAGCAAGTCAGAAATAGGCACTTATGGACTGAACTTAACATAGGAGTTGGGATATTCTATACAAAAGACCCCAAAGCAGATATATTGGCCACTGGACTAATTAAAAGTTAGAGTGCCAAAATGGGTTACCTTTCAGCCTAAACTATGAGGCTGTGGTAACCCCCTTTTTTATGTTTTCATTCACAAAGGCCAAAGCATACTA
Source organism: Epinephelus fuscoguttatus (assembly GCF_011397635.1). Taxonomy (NCBI): domain Eukaryota; kingdom Metazoa; phylum Chordata; class Actinopteri; order Perciformes; family Serranidae; genus Epinephelus; species Epinephelus fuscoguttatus. The sequence continues at coordinate 2,309,016 of NC_064769.1, read as the reverse complement.
GCATGATCTGGCACCAGATTCAGGCAACGAAGATTAAGAAAAGGGACCTGCATGTAATATTTTTAAATCTTGCAAATGCGTTTGGTTCAGTACCGCATAGCCTCATTTGGAGTGCGTTTGACTACTTCAAAGTGCCACAGGTAGTTGTTAACTTGGTGAAAGCATAGTTTCAGGATATTAGGTTGTGTCTAAGTACAGCAGGTTTCACAACAGGTTGGCAGAGGCTAGAAATAGGCATCATGGCAGGGTATACAATTTCTCCATTAGCATTTACTATGGCAATGGAAGTAATCATCAGGGCTTCTAAGTAGGTGGTTGGTGGGGAGAGACGGCAGAACGGGTTGCATCTTCCACCAGTTAGGGCTGACATGGATGAGACGACACTGGTGACAACAATGCCATGTACAAAGAGGCTACTAGAGAAGGTAAATAAGAACTTGAAGTGGGCCAGCATGAAGATCAAGCCTAGTAAGTCTAGAAGCATCTCGATATGTAGAGGGAAGTTAAGTGATAGGAAGTTTTTCATAGATGATGAGGAAATCCCAACAATTAGGGAAAAGTCTGTTAAGAGCTTAGGTAGGTGGTACAATGTAGAGCTGAATGATAAGGAACAGGTGGTGAAATTTAAAAAAGATGTGGCTGAAGGACTGGATAGAATAGGTAAATCAGAACTTCCAGGAAAGTTGAAGTTGTGGTGTTTGCAATTTGGGCTATATCCTAGATTAATGTGGCCATTGTCAGTTTATGAAATTCCAATATCCATTGTGGAGAGAACTGAAAGGTCGGTTAGCTCTTATATTAGGATGTGGTTGGGCGCTCCTAGGTGCCTAAGTAGTGTTGCATTGTATGGAAAAGGGATACTTCAGCTGCCAGTATCTAGTTTAACAGAGGAATTTAAATGTACCAAGGTCAGGACAGAGCTGTTGTTATCTGGGAGTAAGGACGTGGTAGTTAGGAGTGTGGTTCCAAATCCAACCAAGGGGAGGAAGTGGAACCCAAGATAGGCAGTTCAGAAGGCAGATGCAGCTCTTTGGCATGCAGAGATTGTAGGTAATGTTCAGTTTGGCCGGGGAGGCCTGGGGCTTGGCTCAGGCAAACCGGTATGGAATAAAGCAGGTCTCAAAGATAAAAGAAAGCTGGTCGTGGAACAGATACGTAGACAGGACAAGATATTAAGGGGTGCAAAGGTAGTGGCCCAGGCTAAACAGGGATAGTGGTTGAATTGGGAAAGTGTAGAGAAGAGGAAAATTAGTTGGAGGAACCTGTGGAGTATGGAGGAGAATCGTATTAGATTCCTGGTAGGGGCTACATACGATGTGTTACCAACCCCCAGAACCTAAAACTGTGGGTAGATGGGGACCCATCATGCCCATTGTGTTCAGGTACCGCAACCTTAAAGCATATTTTGTCAGGCTGTAAAGTTAGCTTGTCACAAGGCCAATATACATGGCGACATAACCAGGTGTTGAAATGTTTAGCTGCAGGCATCGAAGGGAAATGAAGACAGGTAAATTCAGACGGTTTTAAGAATAGGAGTTTAGCAATTCAGTTTGTCTGTGAGGGGGAGAAATACAGAAGGGATAAGTTAGTAAGGAGGTAAGGGTGTGGCCGCCTAGAAGGTGCTTGTGATTGGGAAATGCAAGTAGATTTAGGGGGAAAGCTTGTTGTTCCCCAGGAAATAGTTTGTACCAAGCAGAGGCCTGACATAGTGTTGTGGTCAGTGAGTCAACGGATAGTTTATTTCATTGAGCTGACAGTTCCTTGGGAAGACTCAGTGGAAGAAGCCTATGAAAGAAAAAAAGCTTAGATATACAGACTTAGGAGCAGAAGCTGAGCAGCGAGGATGGAAAACTAGGATTTGTGCAGTGGAAGTGGGGTGTAGGGGATTCATAGCAAGATCAGCTGTCTCGCTCCTAGGGGAACTCGGAGTGCGGGGACAGAGTTTGAGGAAGACAGTGAAGGAAATGTCAGATGAAGCAGCCAGAGCCAGCCAGTTTATCTTTAAGAGAAGAAATAATGTCAGTTGGGGGCCAGCAGGGGGAACTACTAAGCAGGGTATATAACTCCTTGAAATCAGGTGGAGAGATCCACCAATCAGTCCTCTCAGGAGGAAATCCAGGAAGAGGATGTTTATTTAAGTGTGGGAGTGGCCTATTTGAATCCCTTTTGTTTGAGACCATGCTGCAAGGTGAGTGTGTTTGCTGATCCTGTGAGTATATCTATCTCCTTTAAATTTAGCTTATATTGGAGTTATGCTATGTAGTGTGAAATAGAGTATGGTGAATGTACTAGGAAAGGTAGTATCAGCACTGCTTCTACCTGGAGCTTGCATGTACAGAGCTTGGGTTTGGTTGAAGGTGACAGTGCTGTTTGGACTGAGAGAGCCATGCGTAAGTAAGGTAAAGGAGGTTATTGTGTTGGTGCGGGGAGCACTTAGTACTTAGCACTTAGAACTATTAAGCAGAGTACATAACTCCTTGAGATCAGGTGGAGAGATCCACTTCCTCTCAGGAGGAAATCCAGGAAGAGGAAGGTTATTTAAATGTGGGAGTGGCCTATTTGAATCCCTTTTGTTTGAGACCATGCTGCAAGGTGAGTGTGTTTGCTGATCCTGTGAGTTAATCTGTCTCCTTTAACTTCAGTTTATATTAGAGTTATGCTATGTAGCGTGTGAAATAGAGTATGGTGAATGTGCTAGGAAAGGTATTATCAGCACTGTTTCTACCTGGAGTTCGCATGTACAGAGCCTCGGTTTGTTGAAGGTGGCAGTGCTGTTTGGGCTGGGAAAGCCATGTGTAAATAAGGTAAAGGAGGTTATTAGGTTGGTGCAGGGAGCAGTGAGACCTGGCATTAGGGGAGTGTCTCTGGGATGCCAGAGATCACTGTCTAGCTTCCTGGAGGTGTCGTGGGACCAACTAGACGAAACACTGGTGAAAGGAGGTTCCCACCCGATGACCCAAAGACATGCTAGTTATCACTGCTCACTGGTCTGTATAGTTAAGCCTTGCCATAATAGCTTATCATAGGGCTTAGGAGGTTATTCACTGAGTGCTGATCCTTTCTCTAGAGCACAAACTTCTTGTGTTTATTTGAACATAAGAGTCGGGGATATTCTATACAAAAGACCCCAAAGCAGACATATTGGCCACTGGACTAATTAAAAGTTAGAGTGCCAAAATGGGTTACCTTTTAGCCTAAACTATGAGGCTGCAGCAACCCCCTTTTTTATGTTTTCATTCACAAAGGCTAATGCCAAATCAGGGTCCTCAAACCTGTGAGACTGTCCGCTGGGGAATGAGATGCACAGCACAGCGGAATAGAGAAGCCTGAACTTCACATTTGGACATGATTGGAGCACTTTCTTCACCTTAATGAAACCAGCCTGTTTCTTCATGACGGCAGAAGTAAAGTCAGGGAAGATGGAGATCACCCTGCCCCTGTAGGTCAGAGGAGAAGGTTCCCTTGCCCGCCGAAGTATTAGGTTCTGAGTCTGGAACAAATTCACCATGGCAATGAGCGGTTGCAGAATGTCTCTGTCCCTGGGCATGGCTCGCAGGGCAAGATGCGCCTGATTCAAAGTGGGTTTGCTGTCGATCTTAAGCAGGATCTGTAAAAGCTGTGCTGTAAAATCCGTTGGTTGGGCTCCCTCCGACCTTTCTGGTATGCCCACAATCCGTATATTATTCCAGCATCAGCGCGCCTCAAGATCCTCATATTTCTTGGACAGATAGTCAGCCAAAGTGGTCAGTTTGCAAACTTGAACTTTGAGGTCGACTAGTTGGCTGCTATGGCTGTAAGCCAAGCGTTCAAGGTCTGCAATAGACTCCTTGAGAGCTCCCAGTTTGCTCTCGAGGGGTGAAATAGCCACTGTAATCTCTCTCTTGACAGATTCAGCAATAATGGAGTCAAGCTTGTTAACATTATCAGTGCACATTTTGTTCATTATCGACTTGATACTGGAAGGCAGGGCTTCATTAGCATCGGGCGACTTCTCAGGAGAATCAGGGAGGTCACGTTCAGGCGATGTTCTAGGCTCTCCGCGGCCTCCTTTGGGTATGTCTGATTTTGCATGGCCAGACATTGTAAATGAGTCCAGTAGTATGGTAAAGAATAACCGCAGTTGTTGCTAACCGAATTTATATCTCAGAGTTGTTCAGAAAACAGCTTTGCCCAAGTATATGTTTTTAGTATATTTTAAAGGCACATTCCTCGGGAGAAGCCACCAAACACGTCCTACATGTTGCGCGGTCAGTAGCGACCACCTGTCTGATGAGCAACTTTATTGATTCTGTTTCTGTTACTTGTAGAAAGTTCGAGGGATGGCTCTGGATGATGTGGTGGTCCTGAACGTGGACACAAACACCCTGGATACACCCTATGATGACCTCCAAAGCCTGCCCAATGATGTGGTGAAGAACTACTGACAGTACACAATGTGTAAAGTTTTTTTTTATTATGGATGTTAACAGATAAAATAGTGTTCTAATGACTGTGACTCCATGTCCCACAGGTCTCATCTTTGAAGAGTCGTTTGAGGAAGGTTTCAACAACAACTGGGGACGGTGTGGCTCGAGCCTTCCTCAAGAGTCAGGCGGCTCTGTTTGGCAGCTACAGAAACGCTCTGCAGTTTGAGGCGGTGAGTGTATACTGCAGACCAGAGACATGAAGGATGCCGGGAACAAAGAAAGTGATTGAGTTGATCACTTTGATTTAGAGCTCTGCGATATTGTTTATAAATAATGTCTTGATATTTTAGGCTATTTCGTGATATACGCATTTTTTTCTAAAATGACAAACAATTCCCAAATAGTGGCCCAAGACAGACTTTTTAGATATATGTGGTTCTCACAGGACAGGGATGCTACATATGATGATGATCTTATAGAATATGAAGCATTGCTGTAGATACCTAACAGTACAGTGGTGGAAAAAAGTTTTCGGACACCCCATGCATTTGTGAAATATTGCATTAAGAATCACTCTTAGGTCTTCAAGTGCAATTTCTTTTAGTACAGTCACAGCCAAAATACTAAATAAATCCTAAAAAAGCCATTAAAAACTTAAAATTGATTGGTTCCATAAAAATACACAAGAAATTTTGAGTATTGGGTCATTTTGGTACCAGTGATGAAGGTCGTTCTTTTTATTAAAAGACACAATTTTTGTTGCCAAGCTTCGTGTCTACATAAAGCCAGCACATTTGAAAGTTCTTCAGACACAAAAATGGCTAAAACAAGGAACCTAACGCAGGAAACACGCCTGAAGATAAAGATTCTCAGCCAGGAAGGGTACAGCTGCCGCCAGATAGCCAGGAAGTGCAGATGCAGTCCTTCAGCACTTGGATACACTCTGCAGAAATACAGACGAACCAACAGCTTGGAAGACAAACCAAGATCTGGGCGTCCAAGGGTTTCTTCAGCAAGAAATGACCGCATACTGATCTGCATGTGCAGGCAAAACTGCCGAATGACATCACAGGAGCTTCAGCAGCAGTGGTCAAACCAAACTGGTGTCCAGTGTTCCACCCGCACTGTATGTGGCCGACTTTTAGATCATGGCTTAAGGTCCTACAAGGCTATCAAGAAGCCCCTGATCAATGAGAGACAGAGGTTAGCCCGGCTTCGTTGGGCCCAGGCACACAAGAACTGGACAGCCAGGAATTGGAAGAAGATTTTGTGGTCAGATGAGTCCAGTTTCCAGCTTTATCTTCCTCCTACTAATGTGAGGGTACGCAGAAGACCAGGCGCATTATCTCCAGCATGTACAGTACCTACTGTCAAGCATGGTGGAGGCAGTATCATGGTTTGGGGATGCATGAGTGCTGCTGGTGTTGGTCATCTCACTGTCTGTGATGGCACATTGAACTCTACCAAGTATTGTACCATTCTCCAAACCCACATGCTCCCTTCTGCGCGTGCACTGTTCCGTCGAGGTAAAAACTGGATGTTTCAACAAGATAATGCCCCTTGCCACACATCCAAGGCCAGTAGAACTTGGCTGCAGGAGCACAGTATCCAGGTCTTAGAGTGGCCAGCTCAATCCCTGGACATGAACCCCATTGAAAATCTGTGGTGGATTATCAAAAGGTCTGTTTCAAAGCATAAACCAAAGAATTTAGAAGAATTAAAAGCAGTAATTCAAGAAGAATGGGACAAGATTACCCCTCAACAGTGTGAAAGGCTCATGGGGAACATGCCAGTCAGGAGTAGAGCTCTACTACGTGCCAATGGCAGGACTACTAAATATTAATTTGATGATGTGATGGTTTATTTAGTTTTTGTTCAGTTTTGAACACATTCTCTGTTATTTGTTGACTTTGATACTGACAGTGTTGAGAACTGACATGTTGAAACTGTAGTTTTTCTTGTAAACAATAAACAAAAACATATAATTTGTATTTGTTTGTATCTGTCTAATGCAGCCACACCTTTTGAAACACAAAAACGATTTTTCCACAAATATTTCATGATAATATTTGAGATTGTGTAAAATTTTAAGGGTGTCCGAAAACTTTTTTTCCACCACTGTATATAAAGAAGTTAAATTTAACACAACCTTAAACATCTACAGCACATCCATCATCAGATATAATAGTAAACACTGACAGAAAATTTTACTCCAAAATGACTACTTTATGTAAATTTTGCTATGATACCTTCATACTTTATCGATAGTAAGGTTTAGGATGCAAAGGTTTTTCATGTAGTGGAGTATTGTCAATGTGGGGTCTTGGTATTGTTGCTCAAGTAATGAAGCTGAATACTTACTCCACCTCTGGTTAGCACCCCCACAGCCTAACTGCAGCTGTGTGTTACTGGTTACTGTCTGGATACTGCCTACGCCTTTAAGGGAGGTGGCCCTGTGGGTGTGTGTGAAGGAATCTAGCGGGTTTGTTATGCCTCTGCACCAGTGACAGCCGTGGCCGAAGGCATTATGTTTTTAGGTTGTCCGTCCATTAGAGTTGGGCGGTATCTAAATTTTGTTACCGTTAAACCATCCCCACATTTTCCCGGGGTATACGGTATTACCGTGACTAATTAAAAATCACGTTGAAGGCCTCAGAGGGAGTCGCCAAAATGTCGGCTTGTGCCTATACCTTTCAGAAACAGAATAGCAAACATTACATAGGCCTAAGAATACTGAAAAAATAACAACAAAACATGTACAACATTAACAACTTTTATTAACAAATATTTTAAAAATTGCAAATGCAGCAGTCAACTAAACAGAATGAAATAACAACAAATTGTCTGTGGGCTACAGTCCACTTCCAAAAAAGTAACAATAAATAAAGGCAGTAATGATAGTGTGTGCTATACAGCATATCCTCAGACCGCAACGGGTACTGTCCAATGGTTTATTTTTAGAACCTATCAACATAAATCAAATAAATTAAAAGCACAGCTCTATGGCATCCAGTACTAGGGCTCATCAAATTAGAAAAACAGAACAATGGGGCATCGGTGGCTTGGTGGTAGAGCAGGCACCCCATGTACAAGGCTGTTGCCGCAGCGGCCCAGGTTTGAATCCAGCCTGTGGCCCTTTGCTGCATGTCACTCCCTCTCTCTCTCCCCCCTTTCACACTTGTCTGTCCCATCAATTAAAGGCTTAAAAATGCCCAAAAAATATAAAAGAAAAACAGAACAATAAATAACAAGGTATACCCGAAAATGGACATATATAATCCTATCCTGAGAAGCAACGGGAAATACTGTTCGCTGGTTTATTTTTAGAGCCTACCCTTAGTTTGAAAAGTTCACCCTCTCCAAGTCCGAACTTTTCTGTCCGTAAGAACAGGCTACTCCTCATTGAAAATGAAATAAAAACAAAGTATAATGATAACTATAGCAGCATCCTATGCTTCAAAACTATTCAAGGTTTTTCGCCAGAAAAACCAGCATGTTTACTTTTTCCAGCTGGAGCAGGGCACGTAGTGGATTGAAAACTTTGGTCATGGTGCTGAACACCCGCTCTGATGGAGAGCTCGTGGCACAAATGCACAGGTACTTTTGGGCAGCCCTCGACATCAGAGGAAAACGCCTGGCTCCATCACATTTCCACCAGAGAAGGAGGTCTTCGTCTCCCTGAATAACAGGCTCGCAACAACAGGCAGTTATCTCTGCTCCTGCTCGCTCCTGTATGGTGCCGACCAGACCTGCCGCCGCATCGGCTTTTCTTTGAAGGAGGCTGCACATAGTCATCTGTTTTTGGGTGGTGCATTCTTGTGAGCAAAGTATCTCAAGTAGGCCTTGAAGGAGTTTCCTCAAATTTGGCACAAATGTCCACTTGGAATAAAGACTGAACATATTAGAATTTGGTGGTCAAAGGTCAAGGTTACTGTGACCTCACAAAACATGTTTTTCGCCATAGCTTAAGAATTCATGTGTCAAAGGTCAACTTCACTGTGACATCATAACGTTCTGCATAAAACACTTTTCTTGCCATTATACAATGTCATATTTCAGGAACAGAGGGGGAGACATTTGGTCACATACTGAATTGGTGACACTCTTATTGGGTGTTCATCTTGAAACTGTGCTTATTGTATAGATCTTCTGTGCTGCTGGGGGGGAAATGGGCATGAAGCATCCATGTTTTCACAGACATGGATGTCAACTGTTAGGTGTAGTTACGTTACTTTCATCAGCCATGAAGCAATGTGTAAATAAGGCTGCAGCTCAGTGCAGAGTGCAATGCGTCATACTCTCAGGGTCCCCACAGTCATGAAATTCCTGGAAAAAATATGGGATTGGAAATGTAAGGTCTGTGTAAAATCATTTGATGTTAGCAACATGGGGGAAGCGGCGCTCACCATGCCAAAGGAAAGAAACATTTAGATAACCAAAAGACGGCTGAACACTGATCAACACAACCTACCCTCAACCAATATGCTGCCTCAAATGATGTGCTGTCGGCTGAAGTGATATGGACTCTAAAGTTAATGGATTTGCATTATTCGTACAGTTCATGTGCCAACACAGGCAAAGTTTTTCGAGCCATGTTCCCCGACAGCAAAATAGCATCTAAATTTAGTTTAGGGGAAACAAAGTCTGCGTACCTCCCAACATTTGGCATTGTGCCCTACTTAAAATCACTACTGGTCAGAGAAGTGTCCAGGCAGGCTGGTTATGTAATGATGTTCGACGAAAGCTTGAACAAAGCTCTGCAACTCAAACAGACAAATCTGCATGTACGAATTTGGGATGGTGGGGAGGTGAAAACCCGCTATGTAGGCTCTGAGTTTCTTGGACACGCAACTGCCCAGGACATTGTAGACTGAATGCAAACTATACTCTCTGAAACGGGAATGAAGAATCTCGTGCAGCTGTCAATGGACGAACCCAACGTAAATCGGAAGGTTTTCGATTTACTTCAATCTGACCTGGTCCAAATCAACAAATCTCTACTGAACATCATGTCACGCGGACTGCATACTCTCCATAACGCCTTCCAAGACGGATACAAGGCAAGCGGATGGGAGGTGGACCATACCCTCTGTAGCCTGTATTGGCTCTTCAAAAACAGCCAAGTGTGTTGAGAAAACTTCGTAAACTTCACAGGTAATGTATTTTATATTATATTATATGCTATTGAATTGTAAGCCAGTTTTGCACAATATCTATACTGTGAATGTAATGTGTTGATTGTTGTTGTAATGTAGGCTATTGAAATTATTAATAAAGTCCTTTAAAACTCGCTGGCTGCAACACACTTCTGCCAGCACCGATTGGTTGAAAATGTGAAGGTTTGTGAGAGAGGGCTGATGCTGTGGCCTCGTGATGAACTACATCGATGCAGTCTCACAAGGAGACTTATCGCAGCCAAAGATCAAATCTTTCCAAGAGATCAAGACGGCCTGTGCAGATCTACTTTTCCCAGTGAAAACGGCAGTATTCCAGAGCATAGCCAAGCAGGTCTGCACGTTTTAATATTTTACTGTTCTAAATTTGTATTCAGTTTTAAGAATTTTTATTCTATTTTGCACTCATTTTTAATTTAATTACTTTACCCTGATTGTTTCTTTTAAATCTGTTCTCACTGTTTATATGATTTATGTTTTTATCCATCTCTTTTATGTTAAGCACTATGTGATGCATTTACTTGTATGAATGGTGCTATATAAATAAAGTGACATTGACAGGTCACCCCTTTCCTTGTCCAGTACCAGACTGACAAGCCAATGCTACCATTCATGGGTGAGGACGTGTACCAGCTGCTCAAAGGTAATAATAATTATGTATTTGCCCCTTCTATATCATTTCAACCGATAGTAATGTTAGATAAACGGCCACCTTATTTCAAACAATGAGGTGGCCAAAATAATAACACATGCAGTAGCGGCTCATGGTGAAATTGGGAGGGAGGGCAAACGCATTAGGCCTATGGTCTATACTGATCAATAGTTCAGCTGCAGTAACAGTAACATCACACTGAGATACAGTACCAGGTTACAGCAACAATGCAAAACTAGAAAATTAGGCTAACTACAAAAATGTTCTCTCTCTCTCGCTCTCTCACGCATGCGTGCGCTCCTTGTGCTCCTTTAATAAGAGGTTAGGGCTTGGGCCTACCTTATTTGAAGAGAAGCTCACAACGACGGCCTTTCTGAGATGCAAACAGGTTAATCACCAAGTCATTTAAGTCCGATGATTTTTGGATGAGGTCCCGCTTGATAGACAGCATTTAAAATAATCCACCTCGTTCAGCATGATGCTAACGCAATGCGCTAGACTCAACGCTCACTCTCCCACTACAGTAACAGCGGGCAGGCCCTCACTGTACTTCCACGCACTCTCATTGGCCAAAAGTCAGTGGCCTGGGCTGAATTCAGTTAGCCCAACTGGACAGTAAATCAAGGGGGCTTGTCACGTTTTTGTGACTATTTTAGTACTGTTGCTGCTATAGGTTCCACCAAAAACAATCAGTTCTAAAGTTCAATAACTAATATTTTAATATTTTCTTTAATTTAATAATTTTCTCGTCTTTATTGTAAAAGATAGGCAAGGCTTAGCCCTACTAGCCCATTTATACCAGCCGTCTCTGAACACATGGTTGTACATGGGAGTACCCTGTGGGTGGTAGCACTTGGGTTGAATAGAAAGATTTATTGCAGAGCTGTTGTATTAGAATGCGTTGGTTTTGCTAGTACCTAATGAAGTGGCCGACGAAACATCAAAACGAAAAAAACCTTGACCGCGGTAGATGTGGTTGTCTGTGAAGCGCAGTCAACCAGTAACCACGACAGCCCTACCTCCCATCCACTTGCCTTGTATCTGTCTGGCCAGGGAGTGTACATGTTCCTACATACACTGACATCAGTATTTAAAGGTGTGAGAGCACCCTCTCCTGGACCTGTCCTAACATTATTTTCCAAAACTAATTAGGAATAGGAATACTAATAGGAAACACTGCATGAGAAAAATGAATAACATGACTGAAAGAATGTTGTACTGGCCTTGCAGCGCATGTACTTATGCCCAGCTAGACAGCCAGTTAACAGACAGTCCCCCAATAAAAACTACAAGGCTTGACTTTTCTTGTGTTTTACCGGTCTTCTTTGTTTATTTGCTTTTTGCTTTTTTCTTTGTAAAACTGAGAAACATAGCAGAAACAAGAACGTAGATTTGCATTACATAAAACACATCACTATGAGTCATCAATCAATCAATAACTGAACAGAGCTACAGCCTGTTGCTAGCTAGCGGAGCACATGTTAATAATAATAATCACATTAATCTCCACTCTGATATTTAAAATAAAAACACAAACGTCTACTCATGTACAGAGTATTACAGAATAATTCACAGAATACTTACAGATAAATATTCTCCAAGGCTGAAGTGGAGCAAACTCTCAGCATAACATGAATCTGGCTGTCTGCCTGGCCTGTGTGTGCTCGAGCAAGATGCAGGCCAAACTAACGACAAAGAGTAGCAGAGCTGAAAATGAAAGTAAGAGCGCTCACTCTGACGCTACTTCTGAAACCAAAAAACAGAGCGCTCACTCTGACGCTTTTTAAAGGCAGCACAAATGTTACAATTATCTATGATGACCTAGTCAGCAGTCACTAAATATTTATCTTCTGCTTTATTCTGTCTGCAGGGCTCATGGACCGTTTCATCAAAGAGAAGACCACGAAAGAGGCAGCACTCAGCAAACTTAAAAGTCAGAAGAAGATCTCAGAAAGACTGGTGCTTGAGATAAAAAATGGATTGTAAAACTTTCCTAATTGCACTCCTGCACAAGCTTGTTCACAAGACGCCTGTGCAATACCCCCTTGTTCAAAGCATGCAGTGCCTAGATCCTAGACAAATGGTTGCCAACAAAAGGCAGTGTGTGTGAACAAAATGAAAGAGTCCTGCAAACCCTTGTCAGTGCAAATCAAGTGAAAGAATCAGTTTGTGACGATGTCTTGACAGAGTACAGGGCATTCTGTGATTTTGCTCTGGTCACTCCAGGGTTCAGAGAATTTGACCCCATCTCAGATAGAGTATACACTGTTTTATGAGACCATGGGCTCTAGCACTGAATTCAGAAACCTCTGGGAGGTGGTGAAGGTGCTTCTTGTGATGTCCTACGGACAGGCAAGTGTAGAGAGGGGGTTTTCTGTTAATAAAGAAGTTGAGGTAGAGAATCTGAAGGAACAGTCTTTGGTGGCACAGGGACTTATCATTGACTACATTAGGGCAGTTGGAGGAGCGTGTAAAGTTCAGATCACAAAAGAACTGCTTATATCAGCTGCAGTTGCAAGGCAGAAGTATTGTGCCTACCTTGATGAGCAAAAGAGAGAGAGAAGCAGAAAGATGCTTGCCATGAAAATAAAGTCTCTCATGGAAGAATTGGATGAACTAAAAAAAAAAAAGAGAGCTAGAGTTGAGGCTGATGCCACTGCCCTAGATAAAGCTGCAGATGAGTCCGTGAACAAGGCAGAGACCACTTGCAAACTAACCTTTATTTGCAATGTATAACAGCCTGCACCGTTCAGCCAAAGAAAGAAAGCAAGTCTTCTTGACGTTGAAAAGCAAATCAATGAGAAACTAAAAAAAAATAAAGAATGAGTAGACACAGTTTAAGACTGTTCAAAGCAAACACTTATGTTCTTTTTGTTAACATATATTTTTTTAACATATATATTTTTTATCTTAATTTTATTTTTTTATGAAGCATAATGCACTGTGATATTAGGTTTTACTCTCAAAATGTTGTATCGCCTGATGCAGTGAGGTCTTGATTGCCGTTTATCTTGTGGTGCTCTTGTACCAGAAACCCAGACTAATTTATTTATTTTATTGATTCCTTATTTAAACGGGGAAGCCAATCCTGAAGCACAGTGGCCTACTTAAAGGGCCAGTGTGTAAAATGGGTTGAAAACAGTGACATCAGTGGTCAAATTCTAGATTGCAGGGCTCACTTGCTCACCCCTCCCGTCGGGTAAATGACGGTGGCCTTGTAGGGACAAAAAGCCTTGCGCACGACTTTTTCAGGAGTAGGTCTATGTAGCAACGAGGTGAATATTTATTTAGAAATCTAAACCATGTTACGATATTGCAATGAATCCCTCACGAGCAGGAGACCAGAGGAACGTTCGGGAAAAAGGCCAGTTTATTTGAGCACTCCAAAAACTCCGGTAACACTCCAGGGGGTAAAAGACTCCGTCCCAAACTCTGACTCTTCCAGCGTAACAGACACACTTCATACACACATACTTGTTTACCATACTGAATGGGGACCCCCCTCCCCTCTCTGCTCCGCCAATCTCCAGCCCGCACACTGACTGACAGCGTGGCCTGTAAACAGAGCTCAGCTGTTTATTTAGCCTAGCAATATCTTCGGACTATAGTAGCTGCAATGGACGATTTTGAACGTGATTTTGAAGAGTTTCTTGTAGCGGACGCAGACCCAGAGCCATACCTGTTTGAGCTGGAGCATACAGATGAGGAACTCCATGTGTTTGATGCTGAGCAGGCGAGAAGAGAGGCTGAATGCACAGAATGGGATTCGGTGCTACTGCTGCCATTGTTGGGGAGATATATCATCAGGAGGAAAAGCGCCGCAGAGAGTGCATCACAAGGAGTGAAGTTGCGTCTTCTTTTCCTCGCAGATGACGGTTTGGGTTCATTCTCTCCTTTTGCGTGGTAAGTGTGGTCCATTCGCAAACTTTATAACTAAAAAACCTTTCACTACTCTCTATCGACGAACTACTAACACTCTCTGCTGTTTCCTCCTCCGTCTTCCTTCCTTCCGCTGTCTTCGTTGGTTCATTTATACACACGAAACGCGTTCTCTGGCTGGCTGGATTGTCCGCTCAGTGTATATATATATATACAGTACAGGCCAAAAGTTTGGACACACCTTCTCATTCAATGCGTTTTCTTTATTTTCATGACTATTTACATTGTAGATTCTCACTGAAGGCATCAAAACTATGAATGAACACATGTGGAGTTATGTACTTAACAAAAAAGGTGAAATAACTGAAAACATGTTTTATATTCTAGTTTCTTCAAAATAGCCACCCTTTGCTCTGATTACTGCTTTGCACACTCTTGGCATTCTCTCCATGAGCTTCAAGAGGTAGTCACCTGAAATGGTTTTCCAACAGTCTTGAAGGAGTTCCCAGAGGTGTTTAGCACTTGTTGGCCCCTTTGCCTTCACTCTGCGGTCCAGCTCACCCCAAACCATCTCGACTGGGTTCAGGTCTGGTGACTGTGGAGGCCAGGTCATCTGCCGCAGTACTCCATCACCCTCCTTCTTGGTCAAATAGCCCTTACACAGCCTGGAGGTGTGTTTGGGGTCATTGCCCTGTTGAAAAATAAATGATTGTCCAACTAAACGCAAACTGGATGGGATGGCATGTCGCTGCAGGATGCTGTGGTAGCCATGCTGGTTCAGTGTGCCTTCAATTTTGAATAAATCCCCAACAGTGTCACCAGCAAAACACCCCCACACCATCACACCTCCTCCTCCATGCTTCACAGTGGGAACCAGGCATGTGGAATCCATCCGCTCACCTTTTCGCCTCACAAAGACACGGCGGTTGGAACCAAAGATCTCAAATTTGGACTCATCAGACCAAAGCACAGATTTCCACTGGTCTAATGTCCATTCCTTGTGTTTCTTGGCCCAAACAAATCTCTTCTGCTTGTTGCCTCTCCTTAGCAGTGGTTTCCTAGCAGCTATTTGACCATGAAGGCCTGATTCGCGCAGTCTCCTCTTAACAGTTGTTCTAGAGATGGGTCTGCTGCTAGAACTCTGTGTGGCATTCATCTGGTCTCTGATCTGAGCTGCTGTTAACTTGCGATTTCTGAGGCTGGTGACTCGGATGAACTTATCCTCAGAAGCAGAGGTGACTCTTGGTCTTCCCTTCCTGGGTCGGTCCTCATGTGTGCCAGTTTCGTTGTAGCGCTTGATGGTTTTTGCAACTCCACTTGGGGACACATTTAAAGTTTTTGCAATTTTCCAGACTGACTGACCTTCATTTCTTAAAGTAATGATGGCCACTCATTTTTCTTTAGTTAGTTGATTGGTTCTTGCCATAATATGAATTTTAACAGTTGTCCAATAGGGCTGTCGGCTGTGTATTAACCTGACTTCTGCACAACACAACTGATGGTCCCAACCCCATTGATAAAGCAAGAAATTCCACTAATTAACCCTGATAAGGCACACCTTGTGAAGTGGAAACCATTTCAGGTAACTACCTCTTGAAGCTCATGGAGAGAATGCCAAGAGTGTGCAAAGCAGTAATCAGAGCAAAGGGTGGCTATTTTGAAGAAACTAGAATATAAAACATGTTTTCAGTTATTTCACCTTTTTTTGTTAAGTACATAACTCCACGTGTTCATTCATAGTTTTGATGCCTTCAGTGAGAATCTACAATGTAAATAGTCATGAAAATAAAGAAAACGCATTGAATGAGAAGGTGTGTCCAAACTTTTGGCCTGTACTGTGTATATATATATATATATATATGTATATATGTGTGTGTGTAAAAGCATAATTATAAGGCTACGAAAACCAAACGAATTTTATTTTATAGCGATTATACACTTGTATAAACATATTAATGGGTATAATATTCAAATTCAGATTCAGATTGACAATAAACCATGCCAAATATTACACACTGGCCCTTTAAGTTACACTTAATGCACAAATGTTTTTTTTGTAATTGTTGAATATCTGATTGTCTCAGAATAAATATCATTATTTGTTACCTCTTCAGTGTTTTAAATTTTTGAGCATTTAAATGCTGTAGCACTTGGTTAATTGTTGTTGTTACCAGTCAATGCTACATTCACTAGCCGATGCATGATTAATATGTAAAAATACAAGAATATGGGTGCCATAGGCTCTTGCGCCATTGCGCTATGCCCTAGGATAGGTGCGTGATGGACACAACATCCCTTCCATTCCCTATGCCACATTTTTACTACACTGCTTAGGCCATAGCAGTAGCACACTGGAGAGGCTCATTATTGCGCTCTATGGACACTATTATAGGTCTCATCTATTATAAATTAAGTCATGGAAATTTGGTAAAATATTATGGAAAAGTTATGGAAAGGTTTTGAAAAATCATTGGTAAAAAAAAAAGTGTGGGAACCCTGTACTCTGAAAACTACGCCCACCAGAGGGGAAAATTGTCAGCACTACAGTATGCAACTGAGGGCTGAAACGCTGACAGAGTGTCTGTACCTAGCTAAAAACATTAGATTTTGGCATGTCGAAGGACTATTCTAACACCTTATGTCTACCAGGGAGGAGAGTTATATCTACATTTTGTTAAGCCAAATTAGCAAAATGCTTGCTGCATGTAGGCATACTGAGTGTCAGGATTCCTCAGTTTTCTCCTGAGGAGTGTGTCTGTGAGGGAGGAGGATAAGCCTGTGATCGCGAGAGCCCACCAGACGAGTGCGAGAACCAAGATGGCGGCACCTGGCTGCTAGACTCCACACACAACTTCCACTTCTTTCCACAAAATAAACCCCTTTTCTGCACTTCACACTCTGGATTATCACAACCACCCGACCTGGAAGACCTTGAGGATTTCATCGATGCATGCTTTTACCAATTCTGCACCATGAGCGACACACAGCCAGACCGTGAGCAGGACCGCAACTCATCCACACCACACACCAAGAGGTTCAGACCATTCGACTCCATTCACATCTCTCCGCACAAAACATGCTGTGCTGAAGTCAGTGATATCCTCATTTCCATAAACACCAATCTCTCAGGACTAGATGCGTGCATAGGACTCATTGAAATATTATACAAAGAATTTCAACATCTCCGTGAAAGCCACGAATTCAGCCAGCACCAAATAGAAACAGTCACCAAAGAAAACAGACTCCTCCACATCTCCGTCAACATGCTCAATACTCAACTCAACCCTGTCGCAAAACAAAACAAGGAAATGAAAGAAACCGTACTCAATTTACAGTCATGCAGCATGAGGGACAATCTTGTTTTTTCCAGCATCCCAGAACACACACAGGACGACAGCCCCGAACAGCTAATTCAGGACTTCATGACCACTCACCTCAAAATCTCCCTGCACATTGTAGAGGATACCACATGCCACCGTGGACACCGCATCGGACCCAAAAACCCTGCAAACAAACGCCCCGGCCCATTGTGGCAAAATTCGAACACTTCAAACACAAACTACATGTACAGCGTCACTACAGGCAACTTAAAGGCACGGGCTATGGACTAAACGATCAGTTCCCCCAAGAAATACTGGACAGACGCAGATTTTTTTTTTTTTTTTTTTTAAGATTTTTTTGGGAGGCATTTTCAGCCTTTCATGGATAGGACAGACAAGTGTGAAAGGGGGAGAGAGAGAGGGAGTGACATGCAGCAAAGGGCATGCTCGCCAAGACCAAGCGATTTTGGTCTTGGCGATGGTTGGTGGCTAAAACATCCATCTGCAAAGAATTCTCTTTCTTTTCACCAGGTCATCACTCCTACTCCCGCAATGACTTCTTTTTAACCAGCAACTCAATTATATCCCAAATCTCAGACATACTTATACACCCCATCATCATTAGCGACCATGCTCCTGTCTCCCTCACCTGCAATATCACACATTCTCACAAACTACTCAACAGATGGAGATTTAATACGTCTTTGCTTGAGGAAAACTTCACATACAGTAATAAATCTGGAAAATACCTGGCCAACCAAATCAAACGAAACAAAGAAAAAACAACAATTACGATTATGAACTCAGCAGGGATGCTTGTACATACACCTCAGGAAATGAATAAGACTTTTCAAGATGTTTACTCCAACTTGTACTCATCAACACACAAACCAAACCCAAAAGACAAAGACACCTTCCTACGCAATATTCATCTGCCTCAGCTCACAGTAGACCAAGTTACTACTCTGTATCAGCCATTTACAATTACAGAACTCCACCAAGCACTCAAACTCATGGCCAATACTAAATCACCAGGACCTTACGGCTTCCCTGCTGAGTTCTATAAACACTTTTGGAATATTTTAGCCCCCATATTTAATAGATTAACAGCTGAAATTAAGCAACAATCCAAACTTACCACAGACATGAACACTGCTACAATCACTCTTTTACTAAAACCTGATAAAGACCCCACCTCCCCCTCCAGCTATCGCCCCCTGTCTCTCATCAACACAGATATCAAAATCATCAGCAAAGCCCTAGCATTACACAGTCATCCATCTATAATCCACTCAGACCAAACTGGCTTTATGAAAGGAAGACAATCAAATCAATCAAATAACCTACGCAGACTCATTAACCTAATCCATTACTCATCACACACAAACCCACCAACAGCCATATTATCACTGGATGCAGAAAAGGCATTTGATAGGGTAAACTGGGAATTTTTATTTTCTACACTAAAACAATTTGGGTTCGGTGAATCATTTATCCACTGGGTGAGGATTTTGTATACATCACCAATGGCCACTATCACCACTAACAGAATAATATCACAACATTTCACTTTGCACAGGGGCACTAGACAAGGTAGCCCACTCTCTCCATCTTTGTTCGCAATATTTATCGAACCACTTGCAGCAGCCATCCGTCACAATATTGTAGGGGAAATACCTCTTTGAGAATATTTGCATTCGTAATAAAATTTTGGGGCACCACCCTCCTAATGAGAGAAGTGGCTAATCAAATTAATAACTCCGTAAGTCACTTATTAATTCGTCAGAACGCTTATCAATAATGAATTAATCTCAATATCTGGGTTATGAATTCTCTATACAGTGATCTCAGTTCCTGTCCAAAAGATATATACACAGACAATGACTCTGCGATAAATAAAGATTTATTTAAGCTAAATATGTAACAACTGAATAAATGAATAGCAAATGATAATTATATGACAAGTACATAACTCCACATGTGTTCATTCATAGTTTTGATGCCTTCAGTGAGAATCTACAATGTAAATAGTCGTGAAAATAAAGAAAACGCATTGAATGAGAAGGTGTGTCCAAACTTTTGGCCTATACTGTATATATATGTGTATATATATATATATATATGTGTGTATATATATATATATATATATATATATATATATATATGTGTATATATATATATATGTGTGTGTGTGTGTGTGTGTATATATGTGTATATATATGTATATATATATATATATATATATATATATATATATATATATATGTATGTATATATATCTATATATATCTATATATATATCTATATACACATACATACATATATATACATATACATAAATTCAAAAGCATGTGATCATGTGATACAGCAACACCAACGCAAGTAATTTTCGAGTCATCTTCACTTTGTTTCCACTGGGCCGCTCGACTGTTCACCGATTACTGTGTCATGTAAGAGTGTTTGTGTGTGAATGTGTGTGTATGTGGAGGAGTTCAGCCCCAGCACAGAGCGCAGATGAGAGGCTGCAGAATGATAATGAATTAAACCAAAATGTGTAAAAGTAATGATAAAAGAACCGATACCGTCAGAGCTTATCAATACTAGGGTCTTTGATAATTTAGCCTCAGGGCTAATATAGTACTGGCTTTCGGTACCCATTCCTAGTCAACTTCTAAAATGCTAAACAGTGTTGTCCCCTGTAAAATCAGCAGACCAAACATACGACAATCAAACACACAATCAAACTGAGTGCAGCCACGTATTTGGACAAATAAGTGCAGGTCTTAATCCAACCCCAGGTCTGATTGCTGTCATGTTGTCGGCTAATGGCTCGAGCTAGCAGCAGTTAGCTGCTCAGATCAGGCATCACCTTTAGAAATATTGAAACTTTTGTCAATATGGACATGCTGCACATTTTAGCTCTCTTAGATTCTCCACAATTTAGCCATTAAATTCATCTTACTTGAGACCACCCAGCTGGCAGTGTAACTTAGTGTATGCCGAGTAGCAAAAGCATTTGAAAACAATAACATTGAGTAGCCAGTTAGCCGAGGCCTACAGCTAAGCACTGGGTTTACAGTCTAATGTTAACTCCTAAAGCCATCTACTGCGCACTTCAACACACGGTAGGGCTGTCAAAAGCACCATGAAACTGAGTTAGAATATTTTCGAATTAATTTAGTAGAGTTCAAATAATATTCAAATTTATTATTAGGCTAATTTTTTTTATTAATTTATTATTATTATTATTATTATTATTATTATTTATTTTTTATTATTTAAAAAAAAAAAACACAAATATAAATAAGATTCTTATTGCTGGCGCAATATGAACTTGACACTCAGATGAAAACACCTGTTCTGACCGCAATGTTTGGACACTTCAGTGCGCCTGTAGTTTTCCACCACAAGAGAGTGGATCCTGGTAGGCTCGTAGTGGTGTCTCGTTCTGGTAACGTTTCATCTCTTCTTCAAAAAGGGTAGGCAGGGAGGCAGCAGGTGCACCACTCACCCTGTATGTCTCCCTGAACAGGTCACACATCGCGGACAGCGCAGTGGGTGCTGTTGGCGCAGCAGGCTCCTCCGTCCGTGCTTCTCCCTCCATCTCTCGCCGGAATTCTTCTGGCCCGGCTTGTATGCGAGCCATTTCTGCCCGAACGGGATTCGCCGTGATATACGACGTCATTAATAGTATTAATGAATCATTACTGATATTCTCATTATCAAATTTAGGTTCGAACTTATAAAAAAAATATATATATTCGAATATATTTCGAACTTCTATTTTTTTTTGACAGCCCTAACACACGGTAGCAGCTTCCTAGTTTGTTTTTACACAACAAATTCACAACTCATAAAGCATACTTAAAGGTTGTGATCCCGAATCTCCAGATTTGCCCAACAAAGTGGGAACTGCCCCGTCTTTCAGGAGTAACCGCTGTGAAAATCCAGCTGTAAACTGTTGGCAGTTTGTGAAGCAGTCCTCAGGAAAATAGAGGGAACATAATAAGATGTTTGGGTTGTATTGTGTAGGAACTGTATGGAAAATAAATTCCAACCACTTCTTCTTCATTCCTTCTGCTCAGAGCAGGTTTGTTTGGGGGTGGAGCTCAGTGGCCTGCAGGCAGGCACTGTGTGCATAGCTAATTTGTTATTGTGAGCCAATAAAGTTGCGCAAATAAAGGCAGGAAATTCAAACGAGCCATATCAGGCAGCTGAGGAGCTGTGTGTATGTGGGGAGAGAGAGCTGAATGTGTTAGAGTCATACAGTACTGTCACAGCTGGTGTGTTTACCTGTTTTTTCAGGGAGAGCCAATAACATTTAATGAGGAAACCTTTGTGAACCATCGTTCCAGTGCCATGAGACAGTTCCTCCAGAATGCCATTCAGCTGCAGCTCTTCAAACAGGTACACACACACACACACACACACATGCACACACCTTTATTTCATATCTCCTCTTACACTCTAATACCTGATGTCGTTCTACCTACAGTTCATTGATGGCCGATTGGACCTGTTAAACTCAGGAGAGGGTTTCAGTGACATCTTTGAAGAGGAGATTAACATGGGAGAATATGCAGGTGAGTCAGTAGTGATGTGTCACCTCCATTGACATGGAAGCACGGAAGGCAGTAATACTTTGTGACAGTCCATTTAAAGGAGGATCATGCAAACAGTGAGGAGACATATATGTGTTGTGTTTGGCATGAAAACCAACAAACTATGCAAAGGCAATTTGTTCAGTTTCTTGTTTTGTCTCTTAACCTCTGTTGCCATAGTAAGAACAAGCCAAACATCTCAGTGATTCCCACAGCCTTCAATATATTTCTCAGTGTTGGGAACAAATTGTGTATAATCACCTGAAAATAAGAATCATGTTACTGTTGCCTTAGAGTGAGCTGTTCATATCGATATAGGGAGTGGATCTTAGTTTATGGAGATCTCCATGTTGCTCTGCCATGTTTCTGCAGTAGCCCAGAATGGACAAACCAAACACTGGCTCTAGATTAGAGTTTAGACCGGACCCAAAAAATCCAGCCCGACCCCACCCGAGCATGTGCATGTTCTGTCCGAGCCCGGCCTGGCCCGTCCCTTTAACTGTAATTATGAGCCCGAGCCTGGTTTAAACCCGACATTTTTTTAAGGACACAAATGTGGACATTGAAGGCTGACTCCCGTCTTTCTTTCCATGGCAAGCCTTCATCATGTTCCTCTTAAGTGTCGAGGTCCCCGTCTTTTTTCTGTCATATACCAGCAACGTACTGCACTTGGTACACTCGATGAAGCCTACACACATGTTGTCACCGTCAACAACTCACATGTGCGTGGCCAGTGGCGCCATCAAGGCATCCACATTTTTGCGTTTGCTGCCATAGTTAAACGACCACCTTCAATGAGCAGTGTCAGGAAAACACTGATTTGTAACAAACTGCTTTATTCAGTGTTTTTATGGGTTTAAACCTGGTCCATTTGTTTTGGAGAGGAAAAGACCTCTGTGGATAAATCAGCTCCTGATAAAAACCTCTTGAATAACAAACGCTGAAGGAATTATAGCCGAAAGTTTCAGCAGGTTGCAATCAGCAGTTTTCACCGCTAGAAGCCACTAAATCCCCCTAAATCTGACACACTGTGACATTAAGTTACTGATATTATTTGCATTCTTTACAGTAACTGTTGATTTTTACTCTTATGAACGGTCACCATCAGCATCACCACCAGCTTCTGTTATGATATCCCATAGATCTAAAAACATAATAGAACATAAATATCGACACTAACTGACCAGTCATCATGACTATTGTAATTGTAATATCAGAGCTGTCAGAACTGATCTAATTAGTAGACATCAGTCTGTCTGTCAGACTGCTGTAGAAGAAAGTCTCTTATTGTCTTCCGCCTCTGTCTGTTACCTTGCAGTATAATAGTGTTGTCACCATACTAGAATTTCTCTCTTCAAGACAATACCTTAATAAATAACAATAATTAAAAACTGTCATCGAGGGCAAATCAATTTAAAGTTTATCTTCATCTTCTTCATTCATCTTCTAACCGCTTCATCCTCTTGAGGGTCGCGGGGGGGCTGGAGCCTATCCCAGCTGACATCGGGCGAGAGGCAGGGTACACCCTGGACAGGTCGCCAGACTATCGCAGGGCTGACACATAGAGACAAACAACCATTCACACTCACATTCACACCTACGGACAATTTAGAGTCACCAGTTAACCTAGTCCCCAAACAGCATGTCTTTGGACTGTGGAAGGAAGCCGGAGTGCCCGGAGAGAACCCACGCTGACACGGGGAGAACATGCAAACTCCGCACAGAAGGGCTCCCACGCCCGGGATCGAACCGGCAACCCTCTTGCTGTGAGGCGAGAGTGCTAACCACCACACCACCGTGCCGCCCAATTTAAAGTTTATATTGAAAGGTAAATATAACAAGGTGAAAAGAAGACAATGACTTTTTTTGATTAGTAGCAATGACCAACAGAATGACTGTTGGAAATAGACAGTAGGAGAGAGAGAGAAAGAGCAGCTGATAGGAAGAGAGAAAATGGCGGACGTGACCTCCTGGGGGTTACCAAAGACCTAAAATGGTGGACGCGGAACATGTCACGCCAGGTGACAGAGGGGATTCCGCCTGACTCCACCTGGATCTGGTCGCTATTCCAAAAGCGATTTACACTTTTGACAGTTACCGGACCGATGGAAGCCTGGCGCGTTTCCTTTGTTCTCAGACTCACTGCTTTTGTGAAGGCCTCTCTGTTGTTTAAAACATGTGGCTGGGGTCCCAACACCTATAAATTACCACACCTCCAAACATGACCCTTTCTTTTAGTGTAGGAAAGAACAAGTACATTCTGAAGCCAACAAGGTTCCAAGAATCGTGAACAGAACTGGTTCAAGAACCAGAGCTCATTTGGTGGAAAAGGGGCACCAGTTGGCCTGATTGGACCCTTTGGCAGGCCGGTTCGGCCGGTACACTGTGGTGGTTTTACATCTGATTCCAGACTAGATTTCTTAACTTTTCAGCTAGTACCCAGCAACTACCTTACTTGTTGTTGACCTTTTGTTGTTGTAACCCCCCACAGGCAGTGACAAGACCTACCACCAGTGGCTGTTCACTGTGAAGGTGAGCTAGACTGCATGCTTCTACCCAGACAGACAGCATATTAAACTAAAGTGTACATTATATGTATTTTTGGTATTTCTGTCATTTGTGTTTGCCCTGCTAACAAGACATCTATCCATCTATCCATCCAACACTTAAGTCCAGGAAGATATCTCAACAGCTACTGGCCACATTGACACAAAATTGGTATGAATGGTCCCTGTTTTCTTCTTGTTCCTACAGATGAATGTTTGAGCCTCACTGTGCAGAATGATGTATGTGCAGAGCTTGACACTCGAAGGCTGTTTTCACATTCATCTGCTGAAAATGCTCATATGATTTTAAGGGCTAGGGCTACGAGCCTATGTTGGTGGCTTATGTAGCCTATGTTTGAACCATTTAATTAAAATATGTCTGCATATCAAAAGCCAAAAACTCGAATATGTCGTTCATTCTTTGAAGTAATGAAAACATTGCAACAAGAAGAAAACACATTTTTGAGTGGAGGAGGATTAAGTTATTGTCAACCATGGTTTTTAAAACCTTACAACCTGCACCTGACCCCCTATGAGAGCCAAGCCATCCCGCAGCGCCGCTGTCCGAGGTGCTGAACAGGTACTGTAGGCCAGATGCTGCAGAGAAATCCGTATTAACAAGAGGCAGAATCCAATTAAACGACATATTTGCTGCCACAGAGTAATTCTGTGAACTGACAAGGAATGACCAGTGTGTGTATGTGTGTATGTTTGTGTTTCTGTAAGTTATTTCTAACTTACTCAGAACGCTGCTGTGTCACTTTCTGACCTGACCTGCGGGTTGCTTGTCAACACACGCATGACTATTGGCAGGTGTATAAGTAAACAAACAAACAACAACAACCACAAAGATCATTATTTAGTCTCATATTACATTTGTGGGAAGTTATTACAGTTTAGATTTTCACTTTGCCACATATGTAATAAGTTCCTGCAAATGTAATAGTTATTAC
Source organism: Epinephelus fuscoguttatus (assembly GCF_011397635.1). Taxonomy (NCBI): domain Eukaryota; kingdom Metazoa; phylum Chordata; class Actinopteri; order Perciformes; family Serranidae; genus Epinephelus; species Epinephelus fuscoguttatus. The sequence goes on along the minus strand of NC_064769.1, from coordinate 2,283,485 downwards.
ATTTGCGGAAAATTGTGTGATACGTTTGTAGTAGGCAGCTGCTATTACGTTTGTGGGAAATTTATTACATTTGCAGGATTATTACATTCAAAGCTGCAGATTTGTATTACGTTTGTGGTTTATTACGTTTGTGGGCTGTTTATTACGTTTGCGGGTGTAACAGTCCCCCCATACCTTTACCACCACAACCAGGTCAAATGTTGCCCCAAACGAATCCATGATGATGGATCTCAAGTCAACTACTGATGGCTAGGTTTGCTGGCAATGTGCTGCACATATTTATCATCAAGATATTTCTCTCCAGGATGAGTCTAACTGTTTTTTGGAACCCCTTGACTTTCCTTCTAGGACCACCATCAGGTTCTACACAAGAAATATACAAATCAAATCCAGGACTGTGATGACAGTTGACAGAACCTGGGCATTTCAGTCACTCAGTGATTTATAAAATTCATTTTCAGGGGAATGTTACAAATTCCACTCTCATGGGCAGTTTAATTGGCAACTTTGCAGACAGGTGCAAAGTAACAAAAACTTGATTTACTCTGACTCTTAGTCACCTTTGACCATATCCATGCTTCCCAAAGAGTAAAACTTCTTCATTTTAGTAACTCCAAGGTCATGATCAGGATGTATCTCACCCTTTAACAGGTATTTTCCAGACTCTATAGCATTATCAGCCTGCGTAAAGTGAAGGCTATGGACCTCATTCACAATTCAAGTAAACACAAGAAGTTTGTGCTCTAGAGAAAGGATCAGCACTCAGTGAATAACCTCCTAAGCCCTATGATAAGCTATTACGGCAAGGCTTAACTGTACAGACCAGTGAGCAGTGATAACTAACATGTCTTTGGGGTCATCAGGTGCGAACCTCCTTTCACCAGTGTTTCATCTACTTGGTCCCATGACACCTCCAGGAGGCTAGGCAGTGATCTCTGGTGTCCCCTAATGCCAGGTTTCACTGCTCCCCGCACCAATGCAATAACCTCCTTTACCTTACTTACACATGGCTTTCTCAGCCCAAACAGCACCGCCGACCTTCAACCAAACCCAGGCTCTGTACATGCAAGCTCCAGGTAGAAGCAGTGCTGATAATACCTTTCCTAGCACATTCACCATACTCTATTTCACACGCTACATAACATAACTACAATATAAGCTAAAGTTAAAGGAGATAAATAAACTCACAGGATCAGCAAACACACTCACCTTGCAGCATGGTCTCAAACAAAAGGGATTCAAATAGGCCACTCCCACACTTAAATAACCTTCCTCTTCCTGGATTTCCTCCTGAGAGGAAGTGGATCTCTCTACCTGATCTTAAGGAGTTATGTACCCTGCTTAGTAGTTCCCCCCGTTGGCCCCCAACTAACATTATTTCTTTGCTTCCAGATCCATTGGCTACATCTAACTGCTTCATCTGACATTTCCTTCACTGTCTTCCTCAAACTCTGTCCCCGCACTTCGAGTTCCCCCAGGAGTGAGACAGCTGATCTTGCTATGAATCCCGTACACCCCACAATACCGATCCGATCCAAGCGCGTATTATACATATTCACTTATTTTGTTGTCAGTCATGTTAGAAAAGGTTTGATGATGCAATATTACTCTAACAAGAACAACTACTTAATCAGGTTAGTTAGAATGATCCACAACAGTTGGTATGAGAAACTGACCCGTTTATTGTTAACAGGGTTAAATAAACAAAATTTTTAATTTTCTTGAACATTAACATTAAATAAGAAATATAGCTGTCTTGCTTTGATGAATAAATAGAAAATAAATCAACACAAGAAATCTTTAAAATGTCAAACATTGAAATTAAAAGAGCAGCAAGACTCCACACACTTGTGCTTTGCCTCCCTAATAAATAAAAAATAGATTAAGACCACAAGACATTGTTGACATTTAACAAACAATGCAGCCTTTCCTTTTCAGTTATTTTAGTAGTGTCAGTGCCAGCCTGGTGCTCCTGTTTCCTGGGACCAACAGAGGGGACAAAAAACCACACACAATATTGTACAACTGTTTAAACAAGCAATAGTCCATCCATGGCTCCAATTTCACAAATTGGGCCCAAAACAATGCCATCGGTGCTCTTTTCTTAAACAGTAAGAGTGTAAACCAAATAAAAATATCACTCTCAAAAAACCAGAGCAAAAAACAAATAGTCAACTAAATTGACCGCTACTCTTCCTACCCTCCATGTGTGTGTCTGCCTTCTGCATGCTGGCCTGGTGGATTGATAGTAAGTGCGGATCACTGGAATGGACTGCTTGAATCGCGGAGCGCTGGGCTGGCCGGAAAACATGGATCGGACTCCGTGAAAAAAAACTGGATCGGAGTTCTTGGATCGGAGTTCTTGGATTGGCATTTTATGAGTGTATATATATAAATATATACATATATATATATATATATCAATTAATCAATCAATTTTATTTATAAAGCCCAATATCAGAAATCACAATTTGCCTCACAGGGCTTTACAGCATACAACATCCCTCTGTCCTTAGGACCCTCACAGCGGATAAGGAAAAACTCCCCAACAAAAACCCTTTAACGGGGAAAAAAAAACGGTAGAAACCTCAGGAAGAGCAACTGAGGAGGGATCCCTCTTCCAGGATGGACAGACTTGCAATAGATATCGTACAGAACAGATCAACATAATAAATTAACAGTAATCCGTATGACACAATGAGACAGAAAGAGAGACAGAGAGAGATGCAGGACCAACGGTAATGACAGTAGCTTACAACAGCAATATGAAAGTAATAATATTTGAACTAATATTACAGGCTATTTTGGTACTATATGTTGAAAGTATATATTAATATCTGATAATATCCATATGTGACAATAATGATATGTGTATAATAACAGTAGAAGTATGACTAATGATAACAGCAGCAGCAGAAGGCATCTGGCAGGACCACGGCAGCAGCAGGAGGCATCTGGCAGGACCACGGAGGCAGCACAACCACACCTGTCACACTATCCAGGCACCGCTGCGATATAAGTTAACCTGTGAGACAGTGGAGCACAAAGGCTCTGGAGAAGAAGCCGAGTTAGTTACATGCAGTATGGCTGAGTTAGTGAGATGCAGTAACAGGACATGAGAGAGAGAGAGAAGGAGAGAAGGTGCCCGGTATATTATAGGAGGTCCCCCAACAGACTAGGCCTAAGTCAGCCTAACTAGGGGCTGGTACAAGCCAAGCCTGAGCTGGCCCTAACTATAAGCTTTATCAAAGAGGAAAGTCTTAAGTCTAGTATTAAATGTGGAGACGGTGTCTGCCTCCCAGACCACAACAGGAACATGATTCCACAGGAGAGGAGCCTGATAGCTGAAGGCTCTGGTTCCTGATCTACTTTTGGAGACTTTAGGGACCACGAGTAACCCTGCATTCTCAGAGTGCAGTGTTCTGGTGGGATAATATGGCACTATGAGCTCTCTAAGATACGACGGAGCCTGACCATTTAGAGCTTTATAAGTTAACAGTAGGATTTTAAATTCAATTCTGCATTTTACAGGGAGCCAGTGCAGAGAAACTAAAACAGGAGAAATATGATCTTGTTTCTTAGTTCCTGTTAGTATATGTGCCGCTGCGTTCTGAATTAGCTGGAGAGTTTTTAAAGACTTACTAGAGCTACCTGATAATAGGGAGTTACAGTAATCCAGCCTAGAGGTAACAAAAGCGTGGACCAATTTTTCTTTATCTTTTCGGGTCAGGATAGGCCTAATTTTTGCAATATTACGGAGATGAAAAAATGTAGTCCGTGAGGTTTGTTTTAAATGAGAATTAAAAGACAAATCTTGATCGAATATTACTCCAAGGTTTCTTACGGTAGTGCTCAAGGCCAGAGCAATGCCATCCAGAGAAACTATGTCATCAGATAAAGAGTCTCTGAGTTGTTTGAGGCCAAGAACAATAACTTAAGTCATGTCTGAATTTAACATCAGGAAATTGGTGCTCATCCAGGTTTTTATGTCTTTAAGGCAGTTATGAAGTTTTGTTAATTGATTACTTTCTTCTGGCTTCATCGATAAATACAACTGTGTATCATCCGCATAACAATGGAAATTTACAGAGTGACTTCTAATGTTACCTAAAGGAAGCATATATAGAGTGAATAGGATTGGTCCGAGCACAGAACCTTGCGGAACTCCAAAACAAACTTTATTATGTAAGGATGATTCATCATGAACGTGAACAAACTGAAAACAATCAGATAAATAAAATTTAAACCAGCTTAGTGCAGAACCTTTTAGGCCAATTGTGTCAAGCGCTGCACTAAGATCTAATAAAACAAGTACAGAGACAAGTCCTTTGTCTGAAGCAATCAGAAGATCATTTGTAATTTTATTTAGTGCTGTCTCAGTGCTATGATGCACTCTAAATCCTGACTGAAATTCCTCAAATAAATTATCATGTGTATATATATATATATACAGTACAGGCCAAAAGTTTGGACACACCTTCTCATTCAATGCGTTTTTTTTATTTTCATGACTATTTACATTGTAGATTCTCACTGAAGGCATCAAAACTATGAATGAACACATGTGGAGTTATGTACTTAACAAAAAAAGGTGAAATAACTGAAAACATGTTTTATATTCTAGTTTCTTCAAAATAGCCACCCTTTGCTCTGATTACTGCTTTGCACACTCTTGGCATTCTCTCCATGAGCTTCAAGAGGTAGTCACCTGAAATGGTTTCCACTTCACAGGTGTGCCTTATCAGGGTTAATTAGTGGAATTTCTTGCTTTATCAATGGGGTTGGGACCATCAGTTGTGTTGTGCAGAAGTCAGGTTAATACACAGCCGACAGCCCTATTGGACAACTGTTAAAATCCATATTATGGCAAGAACCAATCAGCTAACTAAAGAAAAACGAGTGGCCATCATTACTTTAAGAAATGAAGGTCAGTCAGTCTGGAAAATTGCAAAAACTTTAAATGTGTCCCCAAGTGGAGTCGCAAAAATCATAAAGCGCTACAACGAAACTGGCACACATGAGGACCGACCCAGGAAAGGAAGACCAAGAGTCACCTCTGCTTCTGAGGATAAGTTCATCCGAGTCACCAGCCTCAGAAATCGCAAGTTAACAGCAGCTCAGATCAGAGACCAGATGAATGCCACACAGAGTTCTAGCAGCAGACCCATCTCTAGAACAACTGTTAAGAGGAGACTGCGCGAATCAGGCCTTCTGCTAAGGAGAGGCAACAAGCAGAAGAGATTTGTTTGGGCCAAGAAACACAAGGAATGGACATTAGACCAGTGGAAATCTGTGCTTTGGTCTGATGAGTCCAAATTTGAGATCTTTGGTTCCAACCGCTGTGTCTTTGTGAGACGCAGAAAAGGTGAACGGATGGATTCCACATGCCTGGTTCCCACTGTGAAGCATGGAGGAGGAGGTGTGATGGTGTGTTTTGCTGGTGACACTGTTGGGGATTTATTCAAAATTGAAGGCACACTGAACCAGCATGGCTACCACAGCATCCTGCAGCGACATGCCATCCCATCCGGTTTGCGTTTAGTTGGACGATCATTTATTTTTCAACAGGACAATGACCCCAAACACACCTCCAGGCTGTGTAAGGGCTATTTGACCAAGAAGGAGAGTGATGGAGTGCTGCGGCAGATGACCTGGCCTCCACAGTCACCGGACCTGAACCCAATCGAGATGGTTTGGGGTGAGCTGGACTGCAGAGTGAAGGCAAAGGGGCCAACAAGTGCTAAACACCTCTGGGAACTCCTTCAAGACTGTTGGAAAACCATTTCAGGTGACTACCTCTTGAAGCTCATGGAGAGAATGCCAAGAGTGTGCAAAGCAGTAATCAGAGCAAAGGGTGGCTATTTTGAAGAAACTAGAATATAAAACATGTTTTCAGTTATTTCACCTTTTTTTGTTAAGTACATAACTCCACATGTGTTCATTCATAGTTTTGATGCCTTCAGTGAGAATCTACAATGTAAATAGTCATGAAAATAAAGAAAACGCATTAAATGAGAAGGTGTGTCCAAACTTTTGGCCTGTACTGTATATATATATATATATATATATATATATGTATATATATGTGTGTGTGTGTGTGTATATGTGTGTATACATATATATATATATATATATAGAGAGAGAGAGAGAGAGAGAAAGTGAGAAAGTGTTTTGCTTCTTTAATGGACAAAGCAGCCTCTTTGTGCTGCTAGCAGGCTTTACTCCTTTAGTCTTGCTCTTATACAGTTTGTCCATTTTCCATGTGTGAGCAAACCTTCATAATACACCTGTCTAGATGACAGATTGCGGAACGGGTATCGGTCTTTAGTAAATGCAGAGAGTGTGGCACAGGTATCTGTCTGTCACTAACACATGCTGTGTTAATTTTTTCCAACAGAAAGGGGGCGGTGCTATCTTCAACACAGTGAAGACCAAAGCAAACCCAGCCATGAAGACCGTTTACAAGTTTGTAAGCATGTCTTTGTCTTCCATTATAGATAAGCCTCCTCTGCTCCATCCCTCACTACCATAGACCAAATTCAACAGTTATGCCTTTGTATGTATTTGTCATGCCCGTTTTCCACCAAAATTATGGCATGTACGCAGGGTTTTTTAACACGGGTAACCCTGCTAAAAGAGTCTGCATACTCCTTTCCCATTGCCAGTAGCTGTGTACACGGTTCTGCAGCAGACGAGTATGATTTTCTGTGTTAGTGGGTTTTTGGTGTGTCACATACGACGTCATGGACAGGCTGGAAAATAGGTTAGTTAATAGTAGAGGAGCATGGAGGCTACTGAAAATGTTACACTGGTTACTTCTTTTTATATGAGTTACTTCTCTGACTTATTTAGTCTCTCTTTCAGACTCGGTGCAGACTATTTTGGATCAGTGTTTGGGCACTGCTTGGGCAGAGACAGATGATATTTTGTGGTGGTGCGTCATTGTATCTCACTGGTAAAGGGGGTGCAAATTAACAGTGTTCACCCAGATTTTTTGTTTTCATCAATGCCGATTAGAGCTGGAGCTGATAAATACCCGTTACTACTGCAGAGTCATTTGACATGGGTGTGAGGGCCGATTGTAACCTTTTCCATTACGTTATAAAGCCAGATGTTAGCGGGTTATTGTAGTGTTAGCAGAAATTGCTTATTGTCAATATACCTATGAAAGCCATACATCCTGTGAATGCCCAAGGTCTCTCCTTTGCAATTTTAAAGTTCCACGAGGCTGTGCCTAGAGGTCACTGTAGGTCATTTTATATTGTTATGTCAGTTTCCAAAAATGCTCTCACTACAATGAAACTGCTACTACTAACATCATTACACATGAATAAAAGTCTCAGCTTTCCAGTAACACAACTTATGCAATTCCAAGACTTTAGGGACCCAGTATGCAGAAATACGGTGGTAGAAAACGTATGTGAACCCATATTTTCCAGCAGCACTGGGAACATTTAATGGGTATGTTCAATAAAGACATGAAATATTATAATTGTTTGTGTGGTATTAGGTTAAGCACATTGTGTTTTGTCTATACTTGTGACTTAGATGTAGATTGGATCTCATTTTATGGCCAATTAATGCAGAAAACTAGGAAATTCCAAAGGGTTCACATACATTTTCTTGCCACTGTATAAAAAACAATAAGACAAAATAACACATTTATATTGCATGCTAAAAGCTGTTTGGAACTAGCTTGAAGTGAACTTGTAGGTACTTAATGAAACTAATTTCATTCAGATATCTTGGGGTGAATAAATTCATCAGTTAGGACTTACAGTAGGAGCCACTCAAAAGTTTCCCTTCCCAGCCGGCTGTCAGCCGGCTGCCTGTCGAATCCCAGCCAAATCCTAGCCAAGTTCCAGCCGGCTGCCAGCCAGCTGCCATGCTGGCTCTACCCCCCCTCCCTCTTCTATTTTAATCCTAAACACGCCCACTCGTTCAATTGCAGGGTATCGCCATGAGATGGCGCCTCTCTCACAAAAAAACAGCCTGCAGTCATTCAGTTTATCAAACATGGAAGCGTATCGTTTCTATAGCAACGACTCTTTTCAGGGGTAACTCTCTGCCTTTCCAAAACCTTGCCTCTTCGAATGTTAACTTCCATTATTGGGACTGGCGGTCCTTCACCTTTTTATCACAAGTCCCACCATAACGAAAATTCCTGCCTTTATTATTCGAAATGTCGGCCCTTCCTCATTTTTCTAAAGGATCTGCCATTCAGAAGTTTGGATATTGTGGAATATGGCGCAGCTACAGTGCTGCAGTGCAGACATTTCAGTCGCACACTGCGCATCAGCAGCGGGCAGCAGTATAGAACTGGACTTTTACTGATGCACTTTCTGAAGGCTATTTACTTGATTAGACTTCTATTTTCGTTAGGATATTATTTTTTTCGTTATTGTATAATTGTTTTCAGTTAATCAGTGAGATCACATCTTCAAAAAATGTCTGAAAGAAAAATAATCGAAAAGGTGTAATACTGAAGATTTCGTTTGTTTACAAGTTATTTTGAATTTGGAAACCTGTTTTGTTGACCTTTTTGTAATAATTACGGAGCCCGGCAGTGGCCGTTAGAGGAAAAAATATACATCGTGCGCACGTTTTAATTAATTTGAATCTTCATTCATTCATTCAGTCATTCACTCTGCACTTGCTGCTTTGCATGGGATTGTTGTCAGCAAAAGGCAGTTCACGAGGATATTGAGAGTTTTAGAGGATATTCAGTGTGCTCGGATGCACGTAAAAAACCCATGAATGAAGCAGAAGTCCTGTCCTTGTGTCCTTGTCTCCTGTGCACTGATGTCTAACATTTAACGTTTGTTGAGCCGTCATCACGTGTAATTGGCACAGCTCTGACAGCCGAAATACACTGGGTACCGGCGCTACACGTCAGTCGGCGGAGTGGTGCAGGTTTTTGTGGTTTTTTGTTGTTTTTTTTTTTCTGTGCGGAGTTTGCATGTTCTCCCCGTGTCAGCGGGGGTTCGCTCCGGGCACTCCGGCTTCCTCCCACAGTCCAGAGACATGCAGATTGGGGACTAGGTTAATTGATAACTCTAAATTGTCCGTAGGTGTGAATGTGAGCGTGAATGGTTGTTTGTCTCTATGTGTCAGCCCTGCGATAGTCTGGCGACCTGTCCAGGGTGTACCCTGCCTCTCGCCCGATGTCAGCCGGGATAGGCTCCAGCCCCCCCGCGACCCTCAAGAGGATGAAGCAGTTAGAAGATGAATGAATGAACTGAGGATGCAAAAATAATAAACTGATGGTAGCCTACTGCATGCTTTTGCACACTCACAGAACCGTGGAGCTATTCCTCAAACAAATTGGTGAGGTTTTTTCCTTTCTTTTCTCTCTTCTCTCTGTCCAAAACTGTCATTGCGCCCCTCGTGACCAGCTGACTTTGCTACGAGCTGATTGGCAGTTGAAACAGGCGACTTGCCTTATGATCTAAAACCAGCCACTGGCGACTGCATGAAAGGCATTGTCAATAAGTCTCTTCAACGTCTTGAATAGAATCTTGTACAGTAGCCTAAATGTATAGATCTGGTCAATACACAGTAGGCCCTATGTTAAGACTTTACTTGTAGACTGAATAATAAGAGATTATAATCACAACTTTACAGGATTTGACAAGTAGCCAAAGTTTTCACATACAGTACAAAGACCCCTCTGTTTTGACGGCGGACAGTCTAGTCAAAATAAAAAAAAATAAAGCGGCCCAGTGCAGTTGTTTTTGCTATTTTGGGCAAGAGAATAAAAACAATTATTAAAGGGGATGCTGAGCAGTAAGATCCGTTGTGTAATTAAAAGGGATAATGCACATTCAGCCACACACTACGCTAACAGGCAGGGTCCCCTCTGGTTTACACGTATTGAATGTTGTCGGCTCATGTCGGCTGCCGGAATGTGCGTGCTATGAGCTGCCCTTTCCCCTCCAATGCCAGTGATTTAGCATAACTATGCCGTACCCTAACCTTTTGTTTGTGTTTGCGTACTGGGTTATTTGGAATGCAGGGAGAGAGAGAAGACATTTCTACACTGAGGGCCGAATTCACAAAGAATTAACTGTGGTCGCTGATAGCACCTTGAATTGCTCTTCACTTGGACCCACAGTTTGCTCCGTCTTAATGTCATGATTTGCCCCTGATTGCAATAAGCCACATGGCAAAGTATAAATGCTGGCTTTGCGCCAAGAACACCGTGGCAGAACAATGGCAGACTTTGTTTGGCAAAGTACTGAATACTGTATACCCTCATGTAGTGATATCCCACAGCACAATGCTCTTAAAGCCCCATGCTATCTGCTGGCAAAACACATTTACTTTATTTTATGGCCTTGACATTAACCTGTCATATTGTTGAGTTATCAAGGACACTTCTGTGTTTTTGTGTGTATACAGGAATGTTAAAGATATCAATGAGGAAAACGATGTTGACGTGACGTTATTGAATCAGGGAATCCGTGTGGACACCACAGGAGAGGATCCTAACTGACTTTACATTGGCATTGTTTCCGTGGTACCGGCACGTAATTTTAACTCATTACGTGCTGCCACCACGGAATGCGGTGTTAAGAGGTCGTGGTCATTTCACGTATTTCTGTGAGATCAGGTTGTTTCACCTTGTGAATGAGTGAGTGTGTGTGTGTGTCATCGTGGCAAAGTGTGGTCCACGGCTGCCTTTTACGCATAGAACACACATAACCATTATGCCATGTCTTAGTGGGACTGTCCAGTGATTTCAGGCTTTTAAATTTTCAGGCTGTCAGATCTCAGGCTGTATAGTAACTAATGCTGAAAACTAAGTAGTGAACCAACTGCATGTAGGTGCCGGGTGGCAACGCGTCTCCCTGCTCCAGCTGCAGGTAGCTCATACGGATCAATGTTATTTATTTCTTGGATCTTCTCCAAATACCTCAGTTTGAATCATGATAACACGGCAACAAAGTTACACAAAGCACGGTAAATGAGATGGAGTTTAATTACACTGGGGTAGCCTAATTAACGGGAAACACAGGAACAAGTATAGGTTTCGAAAGATAAAAAGAGAGTGTCCTCTTGGCTTTTCACATGGTATTATTATTTTAAAAAATATGGCTTGCATACAGTAGTTGTAATTCGACCTAGTCATAAAATGCTACTAGGCTAAATAGTGGCTCCATGGAGCCATGGACCAGCTGATAAGCCGTCTTTCCCAAATCTGCAGATATTACAGTATTTTGTTGATAATCACTGCTCCTCCCCGTGGACAAATGAAGCATTGCAACTCATTTTCACACAGGTGTCTAGGGGCGTTACAAGTCAGGGCTGCATTTCCTACGTCATCGCGGGGGATTAAATTAACTCCATGGAGCAGGCGGCAAGCTTGCACGGAGCCGTCACAGATCTGCCACGGACCTGCCAGGGACCTGCTGAGGTTCAGCCATGGAAATGGGAACTTTTGAATGGCTCCTACTGTAGTGTTACAATCCCTGGAGTTTCAACACGCTTTGTGCCAGAGCATAGGTGTTTCGGCCGTGACGAACTGGCAGAGCCACCCATCGACACATTATCAGTTGTGCACCTCAACATCATCGGGTGTTTGGGCCTTATCACGAGACACCCTCCATTAAGGGAGGCCCACCACAGACTGATCAGGCCTGGGTGTGTGTGTCAGAAGGTTGGCTTCTCCATGGTCACCTAGGAGCCCAGACGGGATCCTTTCTCTTCAGCCATAGCCAATGACTGCACCTCTTAGCTGTACATGCTGCATCCTTGACCACTTTCCTCTGGGCCTGCCCATTAATCCGATTTCCTCGAGGACCCTAGTGGTGGATATAGCAACAAAGCCTCTGCAGCTCACCCCGATTGGTCACACCTCAGCTTTCCAGCCTCTAGTCACTGCCTCAGTTACAAGGTCAGCATAGCACAGTCTCTTGCATTCAAAAGCCTCCTCCATGGCATCCTCCCAAGTGACAGTTAGTTTTATGAGGAAAACACGAAATTATGAGATGCTGGACCAAGTCAGTGCGCATTTCCAGTCCCTGGCTCCATGTAGCAGACTTGAATTGGGAGGCAAAAGGCTTGTCACTTGTTTTTTCCTTCCCGGACGAACAATTCAGCAGTTGGAACTTAACCTGCGTTTTGAGAGGCATGGTGTTGGTGGTTACCCCCTTGGTCTCAAGCTTAGCTGCCAAGCACTTAAGTACCTGGTTGCGCCGCCAGGTGTATCTTTCCTGTGTTACGCTGGTCTTACATCCTATCAGGATATGCTTAAGTAATACTGGCAGTGAGCATAATGGTTAAGCAGGGTATTTTCCCAGCCAGAGATTTAGATTTACAGTAGAGGGTAGGACATCATAAGTGGCTCTGATGATTAAGTTCAGAAGACTAGACTCCTTGCTCCGCATCCCAGCCCATGTGACTTTCCTTCTCTCAACTGCTTCCCATCTCATCCAGCAGCCTTGCTTGGATTGGGATATGGCTCTGGCACACCTTGCTGCTTCCTCTTGGTGGCATACCTCCTCTGCCACCAAAAGCCGGTGTTTGGTTGGAGTAGCTTTTTGCCAGGTAGGTCTTATTTCTCCAAGGCCAAATCCCCCTCTGCCTTGTTGGACGTGGCCCACTATGTCTCTGTGCTAAAGGGCAGATTTTGCATTCAACACTACAGCAGCTGGAGTACACCTCTTGCCTGTGGTCAGTGTTGGAGCAGTTCCTCTTACCACAGGGTCCTAAGATTCTGAGAGGGTCATGTCCTATCTAGTTTTGGCACACTTAAACTTCTCTACCAGACTGAGGATGGGCAGGGACAGGGCTCCATTCTCATAGAGTCCTATGCTGGTGAGGCATTGTCGTAGGCCAAGCCACTTCCTAATCTGTGCATTCACTAACCTCTCACCAGAAGTCAGGCGCTACTGCTCTCTGGTGTCCTCCGTCACTTTGGCTCTCAGATGTAACTTTTATTTCCAGTTTTACGCTACCTTGAATGATCTACATTTAAATTCTATATGTTTGATTCAATTCAAGTCAAGTCAATTCAATTTTATTTATAAAGCCCAATATCACAAATCACAATTTGCCTCACAGGGCTTTACAGCATATGACATCCCTCTGTCCTTATGACCCTCGCAGCGGATAAGGAAAAACTCCCCAAAAAACCCCCTTTAACAGGGGAAAAAAAAATGGAAGAGCAACTGAGGAGAGATCCCTCTTCCAGGATGGACAGACGTGCAATAGATGTTGTACAGGACAGATCAGCATAATAACTTAACAGTAATCCGTATGACACAATGAGACAGAGAGAGAGAGAGATGCAGGTAATGACAGTAGCTTACAACATTATTGAAAGTAATAATATTATAGTTATAGTTGTGGCTACTGTGGTACAATATGTTGAAAGTATGTATTAACATCTGGCAGTATACATGTGTGACATGAATAGTCATGTGTGTATAATAACAGTAGAAGTATGACTAATGACTAATGATGGCAGCAGCAGCAGGAGGCATCTGGCAAGACCACGGCAGCAGCACAACCACACACGTCACGCTGTCCAGACACCGCTGCGATATGAGTTAATCTGAGAGACAGTGGAGCACAAAGGCTCCGGAGAAGAAGCCGAGTTAGTGACATCCAGAATGGCCGAGTTAGCGAGATGCAGTAATAGAATACGAGAGAGAGAGAGACAGAAGGAGAGAAGGTGCCCGGTGTATTATAGGGGGGTCCTCCGGCAGACTAGGCCTAAGTCAGCCTAACTAGGGGCTGGTACAGGGCAAGCCTGAGCCAGCCCTAACTATAAGCTTTATCAAAGAGAAAAGTCTTAAGTCTCGTCTTAAATGTGGAGACGGTGTCTGCTTCCCGGACCGTAACAGGAAGATGATTCCACAGGAGAGGAGCCTGATAGCTAAAGGCTCTGGCTCCTGATCTACTTTTGGAGACTTTAGGGACCACGAGTAACCCTGTGTTCTCAGAGCGCAGTGTTCTGGTGGGATAATATGGCACTATGAGCTCTTTAAGATATGACGGAGCTTGACCATTTAGAGCTTTATAAGTTAACAGTAGGATTTTAAATTCAATTCTGCATTTTACAGGGAGCCAGTGCAGAGAGGCTAAAACAGGAGAAATATGATCACGTTTCTTAGTTCTTGTTAGTACACGTGCTGCTGCGTTCTGAATTAGCTGGAGAGTTTTTAAGGACTTACTAGAGCTACCTGATAATAGAGAGTTACAGTAATCCAGCCTAGAGGTAACAAAAGAGTGGACTAATTTTTCTTTATCTTTTCGGGTCAGGATAGGCCTAATTTTCGCAATATTACGCAGATGAAAAAATGCAGTCCATGAGGTTTGTTTTAAATGAGAATTAAAAGACAAATCTTGATCAAATATTACTCCGAGGTTTCTTACGATAGTAAGAGGCCAGAGCGATGCCATCCAGAGAAACTATGTCATCAGATAAAGAGTCTCTGAGTTGTCTGGGGCCAAGAACAATAACTTCAGTTTTGTCTGAATTTAACATCAGGAAATTGGTGCTCATCCAAGTTTTTCTGTCTTTAAGGCAGTTATGGAGTTTAGTTAATTGATTACTTTCTTCTGGCTTCATCGATAAATACAACTGAGTATCATCAGCATAACAATGGAAATTTATAGAGTGATTTCTAACGATGTTACCGAAAGGAAGCATATATAGAGTGAATAGGATTGGTCCGAGCACAGAACCTTGCGGAACTCCAAAACAAACTTTGGTACGTAAGGATGACTCATTATGAACGGCAACTAAATGAAAACGATCAGATAAATAAGATTTAAACCAGCTTAGTGCAGAACCTTTTAGGCCAATTAAGTGATCCAGTCTCTGCAGTAGAATTTGATGGTCAATTGTGTCAAACGTCGCACTAAGATCTAATAAAACAAGTACAGAGACAAGTCCTTTGTCTGAAGCAATCAGATGGTCATTTGTAAGTTTAATTAGTGCTGTCTCAGTGCTATGATGCACTCTAAATTCTGACTGAAATTCCTCAAATAAATTATTATCATGGAGAAAATCACACAGCTGGTCTGTGACTACTTTCTCAAGGATCTTTGAAAGAAAGGGAGGATTAAATATTGGTCTATAGTTGGCTAACACCTCTGGATCCAGGGTGGGCTTTTTTAGGAGAGGTTTAATTACAGCTACTTTAAAAGACTGTGGTACATAGCCTGTTAATAAGGATATATTGATCATATCTAATATATGAGTGTTAACTAAAGGTAAGACCTCCTTAAGTAGCCTAGTTGGGATGGGGTCTAAGAGACACGTTGATGATTTAGATGAAGAAATCACTGCGGTCAATTGTTGAAGAGAAATTGGGGAGAAGCAATCTAAATATATATTAGGTTTTACAGCTGTGTTTGAGGTTAGATAGGTACTATCTGAGGACAGGAGGTCATGAATTTTGCCTCTAATAGTTAGAATTTTGTCATTAAAAAAGCTCATAAAATCATTACTGCTAAGGGCTAAAGGAATACAAGGCTCAATAGAGCTTTGACTCTCAGTCAGCCTGGCTACAGTGCTGAAAAGAAACCTGGGGTTGTTCTTATTGTCTTCTATTAATGCTGAGTAATAGTTTGCTCTGGCATTGCGGAGGCCCCTGTTATAGGTTTTGAGACTGTCTGTTCAGATTAAACGAGATTCTTCCAGTTTGGTTAATCGCCAATTCCTTTCAAATTTTCGCGATATTTGTTTTAACTTACGGGTGTGAGAGTTATACCAAGGAGCGAACTTTCTTTGCTTTTTTAACTTCTTTTTAGAGGAGCTACAGAGTCAAGTGTTGTTCGCAGCGAGCCTACGGCGCTATCGACAAGATGATCAAAGTCAGTACAGGAAACCTCTGTTACTGAAGGACTTGGTATTGAATTTAACGACGGAGTAATCTTTTCCTTAAATTTTGCGACAGCACTGTCTGATAAACATCTAGCATAGTAACTGTTGCTGAGTGGCGTGTAATCGAGTAAAAAGAAATCAAAAGTAATCAGATAATGATCCGATAGCGAGGGATTCTGTGGAAAGACTTTTAGGTTATCAATTTCAATTCCATATGTCAGAACTAGATCGAGGGTATGGTTAAAACAATGAGTGGGTTCATGTACACCCTGACTGAAGCCAATGGAGTCTAATAATGAGAAAAACGTGGTAGCCAAAGAGTCATTATCAACGTCAGCATGAATGTTAAAATCGCCTACAATAATAACTTTATCTGATTTAAGAACTAAACTGGATAAAAACTCTGAGAATTTAGAAACAAATTCAGAATACGGGCCAGGAGCATGGTACACTGTAACAAATAAAAGTGGCTGCGAGGTTTTCCAGGTTGGATGTAAAAGACTAAGAACGAGGCTTTCAAATGAATTATAATCTAGTTTAGGTTTAGGGCTGATTAACAGACTAGAGTTAAAAATGGCTGCAACTCCCCCTCCTCGGCTGCTGCCTCGAGGAATGTGGGTATTATTATGACTGGGAGGAGTGGATTCATTTAGACTGACATATTCATCTTGACACAGCCAGGTTTCAGTGAGACTGAGTAAATCATTATCTGATATTAATTCGTTTACTAACACTGCTTTAGACGATAGAGACCTGATATTTAACAGTCCGCATTTAATTCTCCTGTTTTGTCTTTCTGATGTGTGCACTCTGGCCGGAGGGCTGATCATGTGTACTTGTTTGGCAGATTTTGAGTTTTTAGGGCATCTGTGCGACCAGTGCTGACACAGCCCACCCCGAAATACGTTAGCGTTTCTGCAGGACACAGGTATAAAACGCTGAGGTGCAGAAGGGCTCGCTTCGGGAAATGCCTGATTCCCGCAGCCATAGCTGCTCTGAACAACAGGCCCCGTTGATTGTGTCATGTTTATATGCTGTATGTCGTTGCTTTTTGTGTGATGCTCGCCAGTGTTATGTGTTCTGATGGTGTCTGCATTTGTGTGTCATTGTTTTTCATGCTGAGTCCAACAAGTACAGTGCTGTGGAAAAGAATTTCCCCTTGGGGACAATAAAACCTAACCTAACTTTTAGCAACAAACTCCCTTTTCTCTGTCTAAAACTGGATTACTGACTATGATACTGCCAGCATGAGAGTGAGAAACCTCCGTTAACACATCGACCACCCCTGATGCCACTTTAACACCCTTCCTGTCGTTTTCTGCACACCGGAGCGACTGCTGCTACCTGGCTTTTGGACATTCATTCACCTCAATGGGCCCAGTCTTTGGACCCGCACCGGTAAGTGTCGCTTTCTGCAGGACCTAAATCTTTCCCTGGTCTGTGACTACACATCGCCGCGGACTCCTTTTGGTGTCCTCGTGTGTAAGTTTCCATTTGTGGCTCAAAAGAACTGCTAAAAGCTAGAGAAAGTAGCCTCCCGACTAATACAACAAGCTTACTACGTCACCACACATTACTCCATTGTTGCCGTAGTTGTTTTTTGTTTCCTAGGCAACCCACCTGCCCCCCATAGGTCCACTCACCTCTCCACATGACTGTGACAGCTGCCTCCACAAATTCCAGAAAATCGCGGAGCTGGAGCGACGTATATCCAACCTGTACTGGATCAGGGATGAGGAAGCTCTCCTGGACTCTGTGGTTTGCGTCGGGGCTGGCCCTCCTGGCAACCCTGCGGATCTGGACTCCACCGCCCGAGTGTCTGATGCCGGCTCCTCGGTTTCAGTGGACGCTCACCCCGCCGGCTTGGCCCCAGCTAAGTGGACCGTCCGGGCTACTCAGCTCCACACCGATGACGACAACGCCACAGCTAACGTTCCATCCAGTCCGGCTTCCTCAGTTCCAGCTCCACATCTTCCTGCTGAGGACCTGTGGCTGTTGCTGGGGGCCATGCTGAAATGGGCAACTAGGAGGGCTGAGGCTACATTGACCTGCAGCCCAAACCCGAGGTTTAGAGCAAACAGCTCCACTGCCAGCCAAGAGCCATGGTCCATGGTAAATGGAAAAAAGCGAGGGAAATCCACTCCGCTACCTTTCCCACCTTGTGAGCTCCAGCTGGAAAACAGATTTAACATCCTGAGCCTTGAGAAATTCCCTCCGCTGCAATCTGTCTTCTCTTCTCCTGCTAAAACCGTGAATGTCTCGCTGCCAGGGGCCCAGGGAGCTAGTGGACCTGCACCGGGACTCTTGGTCAGGTCCTCGACCTCCTCCTCCCAGCGGAAGATCGTGAAAGAGGCTGCCCTCAGAGCGAGATCCTCTGGCGGACTTCCCTGCCGTGAGGGGACATGTGAGCCCGCAGCCACAGTTGTGCCCCTGCCACACTCTTCACCGGCACCTCCCATGGAGCAATGGGGCTAGCCCCCCCCTCCTCATCCATTGTTCCCCCCAACCACTGCTATAGTGAGGGACTCCATAATGAGAAATATCTGCTTTTTTAACGCCACCATTTACTGCTTTCCAGGAGCCACTGTCTCAAAAATCATAGACAAACTCCCAGATTTACTGCAATCTTTTCCACGCTCCATCAAACGCGTCATTTCCTCTTCCCACACTCGGACTCGGTGCACAGTGGTTCAGGAAACTCCTCTCCCTCCATTCTTGGATTTGGAATGCCTACAGTACTCTTGGTTTTAATTTTGTGGACAACTTTAACTTATTTTGGAATCGCCCCCTCTTTCTATCGGCAGGATAGACTGCAGCCAAGTAAATTAGGTAGCCACATGCTCGCAGCCAACATACAGTACACTGTACACGCCATGGCACACACACACACACACACGCGTGTGACTGTTTACATGCCACACCCCCTCCTCAGCGCTTTCTTCATCTTCTTCCTCTTCTAAGATGCCCTCTGTGAGCTCTGTGAGTACTGCCTCCTGTAACCGCTCCCCCTACAGGCGCCAACTGAAACTGCCACTAATGTCTGCAGATAGCTCCAAGTGCAATAGCACTGTTTCTGCGTCATATCTAAGTCATCCTATCCATCCCGGCCCTTCTCATACTGCCTCCACAGATTATGTCTTCCCTTCCACAAACATTCCCGTTTTAATTACGGATAGACCATATCCAGTGAAGCCACACAATACTCCCAGGTGCTATCAGAACTTATTCCTTATTAATTGCACTGCTACTCTTGACATGCACGAGGCATCTGTTTCGCATTATTGGACGCCCGATCAATAGCCAATAAATCATTCATTTTGAATGATTTCTTTGTTACCAAAGGTTTGGACTGCCTGCTGATAACAGAGACCTGGCAGAAAGAGCAGGAATTTGTTTCAATGATTGAACTTTGTCCTCCAAACTCTCCTGTGCCCCACGGGTCTCGGGCCGTGGTGGGGGGCTAGCCATAGTCCACAGAGACTGTTTACCACCCGCAAGTTGAGCACTGGATCTTTTTCAACAATTGGAAGTTTTGATGACCAAAACTGGTTGCTCCAACCCATTTTATTGTTGTGTAATTTATCGCCCCCCAGGCATAAATGGTGCTTTTCTGTCTGATTTTAGTGAGTTTTTATCATCTATCATTCATTATGAAAGAATCCTCCTGGCTGGCAACTTTAACATACATGTAAATGATAACACTAACAGCTTTGCTGCAAACTTTCTAAATATCAGTCATTTAACCTGAACCAACATATATCTGGTCCCACTCACATTAAGGGTATTAGTACTGAGGATTTGCCTGTAACTGACCACAAAAGTGTACTATTCAATCTATCACTTGATGCTGACATTACACCAGGGAAGCAAGCAAAAAGTTCATACATCCTTAACAGTCTCTCGGCGGAAAAAATTTCTGCAGCTTTTGACTGCCATGCAGGCCAAGCTCAGTCACCTCATGCGGATGTAGATTCTCTCGTTCATGCTTTCAACTCCCACTGCTCCACAATTTTAGATGAAATAGCCCCCACAGTTACCCGTACCATCAGACCTGTTAACTCCTCTCCTTGGGTAAATAACCAGATCCGCAGCCGTCATCATCATCGTTGTCATTGTCCTCCGCTTATCCGGGTCGCGGGGGCAGCAGCCTCAGCAAAGAAGCCCAGACAGCCCTCTCCCCAGCCACTTCCGTCAGCTCTTCCGAGGGAACCCTGAGGTGTTCCCAGGCCAGCCAGGCGATGTAATCCCTCCAGTGTGTCCTGGGGCGGCCCCGAGGTCTCCTCCCGGTTGGACATGCCTGAAACACCTCACAGGGGAGGCGTCCGGAAGGCATCCTTACCAGATGCCCGAACCACCTCAAGTGGCTCCTCTCGATGTGGAGGAGCAGCGGCTCTATTCCAAGTCCCTCCCAGATGTCCAAGCTCCTCACCCTATCTCTAAGGCTGAGCCCAGCCACCCTGCGGAGGAAACTCATTTCGGCCATTTGTACTCGTGATCTCGTTCTTTCAGTCACTACCCAGAGCTCGTGACCATAGGTGATTGGTTAAGCGCCTGCATCACTGCTGACGCCGCCCCAATCCACCTGTTAATCTCCCACTCCATCCTACCCTCACTCGTGAACAAGATCCCGAGATACTTAAACTCCTCCACCTGAGGCAGGACCTCCCCCCCAACCTGGAGTGGGCAATCCACCCTTTTCCGGCTGAGGACCATGGCCTCAGACTTGGTCTTGGTCTTGGACTTGGAGGTGCTGATTCTCATCCCAGCCACTTCACACTCGGCTGCGAACCGTCCCAGCAAGAGCTGGAGGTTGCTGTTTGATAGGGCTAGGAGGACTACGTCATCCGCAAAAAGCAGGGACGAGATCCTCCCGTCACCGAACATGACACCCTCCACCACTCAGCTGCACCTAGAAATTCTGTCCATGCAAGTTATGAACAGAACCGGTGACGAAGGGCAGCCCTGGCAAAGTCCAACCCTCACCGGGAACAGGTCCGACTTACTGCCGGCCATGCAAACCAGACTCGCGCTCCTTCGGGGGGGCCACCAACCCCATAGTCCCGGCGCACCCCCCACAGGATGCCCCTGGGGACACGGTCTTAAGCCTTCTCCAAATCCACAAAACACAAATGTGGACTGGTTGGGCGAACTCCCATGCCACCTCCAGCACCCTGGCAAGCGTAAGGAGCTGGTCCACAGTTCCGCGTCCGGGACGAAAACCACATTGCTCCTCCTCAATCTGGGGTTCAACTATCGACCGGACCCTCTTTTCCAGCACCCTGGAGTAGACCTTACCGGGTAGGCTGAGGAGTGTGATCCCCCTGTAGTTGGAACACATCCTCTGGTCCCCTTTCTTGAAGATGAGGACCACCACCCCAGTCTGCCACTCCAGAGACACTGCCCCCAATGTCCACGCAGTGTTGCACAGGCGTGTCAGCCAGGACAGCCCTACAACATCCATAGCCTTGAGATATCCAGGGCAAATCTCATCCACCCCCCAGACTCTGCCGCCAAATTTCTGCCCCAGAAATTTCACAACCCACCCCCGAGACCTCTGGCTCTGTTTTCTCACTGGAATGCATGTTGGTGGGATTGAGGAGCTCCTTAAAGTATTCCTTCCGCCACCCGACAGTGTCCCCAGTTGACGTCAGCAGCTCCCCGCCCCCACTATAAACAGTGTGAGCAAGTTGCGCCTTCCCCCCCGAGGTGCCAGACGGTTTGCCAGAACCTCTTTGGAGCCCATCGATAGTCTTTCTCCATGGCCTCACCGAACTCCTCCCACGCCCAAGTTTTTGCCTCCACAACTGCTGCTGCTGCGCTCTGCTTGGCCCGCCGGTACCCATCAGCTGTTTCCGGAGACCCACAGACCAACCATGCCCTGTAGGCCTCCTTCTTCAGCCTGATGGATGGATTACCGCCGCAACTGACCCCTGTGGCCTTGCGGCCACAGCTGGCAATCGCCGCCTCGACAATGGCAGAGAGGAACAAGGCCCATTCGGACTCAATGTCCCCCTCTGCCCTCGGGATGCCGTCGAAGTTCTCCTGGAGGTGGGAGTTGAAGATCATCTTGACAGGTTCTTCCGCCAGGCATTCCCAGCAGACCCTCACTGCTCATTTGGGCCTGCCAGGTCTGCGCGGCGCCCTCCCCTGCCATCTGATCCAACTCACCACCAGGTGGTGATCAGTTGACAGCTCTGCTCCTCTCTTCACCCGAGTGTCCAGGACATACGGCTGCAGGTCAAATGATACAACTACATCAATCATTGACCTGCGACCTAGGCTGTCCTGGTGCAACGTGCACCGATGGACATCCTTATGTTCGAACATGGTGTTAGTTATGGCCAAACTGCAACCTGCACAGAAGTCCAATAACTGAACACCACTCGGGTTCAGATCGGGCAGGCCGTTCCTCCCAATCACGCCCCTCCAGGTTCTGCTGTCATTGCCCATGTGAGCGTTGAAGTCCCCCAGCAGAACAATGGAGTCCCTGGTTGGGGCACTGTCCAGCACCCATCCCAGGGACTCCAAAAACTGGAGTCATGAAGTTAGCAACACCAGCGGCACGTGAAGTGAAGTTAGCAACACCAGTGGCCATAGTCAAATGTATCACTGGGGCCAGAGCGGGCAACATTGAATCAAATTTAAAACTGCTGGCTAAAGTTAAACGTAGATTCAGTAAGATTGTTATTCACGTCGGTGGTAATGACACCCGGTTACGCCAATCGGAGGTCACCAAAATTAATATTGCCTCGGTGTGTGAATATGTAAAAACAATGCCGGACTCTGTAGTTTTCTCTGGACCCCTCCCAAATCTGACCACTGATAACATGTTTAGCCGCATGTCATCATTTAATCGCTGGATGTCCAGGTGGTGTCCAGCAAACAATGTGGGTTTCGTTAATAATTGGCAAACTTTCTGGGGAAAACCTGGTCTTATTAGGAGAGATGGCATTCATCCCACTTTGGATGGAGCTGCTCTCATATCTAGGAACCTGGCAAATTTTACTAGTAATTCAAATCCCTGACAGCCCAGAGTTGAGATCAGGACTCGCAGAGATCAGGAGTCGCAGTCCTATACGCTTCTCTGAGCTTCTAGTGCAATTACCCACCCATAGTTTTCATAGTTTTATACAAATGGTGTCTGTCCCCCGACCACCCAAATTATCTAAATTTAAAATTAAACAAAGAGGAGTTGTGCATAACAACCTCATAAAAATTAAAACCTCTTCTGTGACAGAAAGACAAAACATGAGAATTAAATGCGGACTATTAAATATCAGGTCTCTATCTTCTAAAGCAGTGTTAGTAAACAAATTAATATCAGATAATCATATTGATTTACTCAGTCTCACTGAAACCTGGCTGTGTCCAGATGAATATGTTAGTCTTAATGAATCCACTCCTCCCAGTCATACCGTGCTCCTGGCCCGTATTCTGAATTTGTTTCTAAATTCTCAGAGTTTTTATCCAGTTTAGTTCTTAAATCAGATAAAGTTATTATTGTAGGCGATTTTAACATTCATGTCGACGTTGATAATGACTCCCTGGCTACCACGTTTTTCTCATTATTAGACTCCATTGGCTTCAGTCAGGGTGTACATGAACCCACTCACTGTTTTAACCATACCCTCGATCTAGTTCTGACATATGGAATTGAAATTGATAACCTAAAAGTCTTTCCACAGAATCCCTCGCTATCGGATCATTATTTGATTACTTGTGATTTCTTTTTACTCGATTACACGCCACTCAGCAACAGTTAGTATACTAGATGTTTATCAGATAGTGCTGTCGCAGAATTTAAGGAAATGATTACTCTGACGTTAAATTCAATACCAAGTTATTATAATGGTTTTACGTGCCCTTTTTAATCCTGCACTTTGAATTGACACACTGATGACACTTTATCTTTTTATTGTTACTATGTTACTGTGTCTGACCTGTTTGTCTGTTTTGTGTGGATGAAGCCAAATCATCTCTTAAACTGTGAACCAAATCTACCTTCGGGTACAAATAAAGTTACCTTACCTTACCTTACCTTAAGTCCTTCAGTAACAGTGGTTTCCCGTGCCGACTTTAACCTCTCCCAAATTGATCATCTTGTCGATAGCGCCGTAGGCTCGCTGCGAACAACACTCAACAGACAGAAGTTAACAAAGCAAACAAAGTTCACTCCTTGGTATAACTCTCAAACCCGTAAGTTAAAACAAATATTCAAAACGTATAAGAGGGGCCTCCGCAATGCCAGAGCAAACTATTACTCAGCATCAATAGAAGAAAACAAGAATAACCCCAGGTTTCTTTTCAGCACTGTAGCCAGGCTGACTGAGAGTCAAAGCTCTATTGAGCCTTGTATTCCTTTAGCCCTTAGCAGTAATGATTTTATGAGCTTTTTTAATGACAAAATTCTAACTATTAGAGGCAAAATTCATGACCTCCTGTCCTCAGATAGTACCTATCTAACCTCAAACACAGCTGTAAAACCTAATATATATTTAGATTGCTTCTCCCCAATTTCTCTTCAACAATTGACCGCAGTGATTTCTTCATCTAAATCATCAACGTGTCTCTTAGACCCCATCCCAACTAGGCTACTTAAGGAGGTCTTACCTTTAGTTAACACTCATATATTAGATATGATCAATATATCCTTATTAACAGGCTATGTACCACAGTCTTTAAGGTAGCTGTAATTAAACCTCTCCTAAAAAAGCCCACCCTGGATCCAGAGGTGTTAGCCAACTATAGACCAATATCTAATCTTCCCTTTCTTTCAAAGATCCTTGAGAAAGTAGTCGCGGACCAGCTGTGTGATTTTCTCCATGATAATAATTTATTTGAGGAATTTCAGTCAGGATTTAGAGTGCATCATAGCACTGAGACAGCACTAGTTAAAATTACAAATGACCTTCTGATTGCTTCAGACAAAGGACTTTTTGTACTTGTTTTATTTTATTAGGCGTTTGACACAATTGACCATCAAATTCTGCTACAGAGACTGGAACACTTAATTGGCCTAAAAGGTTCTGCACTAAGCTGGTTTAAATCTTATTTATCTGATCGTTTTCAGTTTGTTCACGTTCATGATGAATCATCCTTACGTACTGAAGTGTTTTGGAGTTCTGCAAGGTTTTGTGCTCGGACCAATCCTATTCACTCTATATATGCTTCCTTTAGGTAACATCGTTAGAAATCACTCAGAAAATTTCCATTGTTATGCGGATGATACACAGTTGTATTTATCTATGAAGCCAAAAGAAAGTAATCAATTAACTAAACTTCATAATTGCCTTAAAGACATAAAAACCTGGATGAGCACCAATTTCCTGATGTTAAATTCAGACAAAACTGAAGTTATTGTTCTTGGCCCAAACACCTGAGAGACTCTTTAACTGATGACATAGTTTCTCTAGATGGCATTGCTCTGGCCTTGAGCACTACCGTAAGAAACCTCGGAGTAACATTTGATCAAGATTTGTCTTTTAATTCTCATTTAAAACAAACCTCACCGACTGAATTTTTTCATCTCCGTAATACTGCGAAAATTAGGCCTATCCTGACCCGAAAAGATAAAGAAAAATTGGTCCACGCTTTTGTTACCTCTAGGCTGGATTACTGTAACTCTCTATTATCAGGTAGCTCTAGTAAGTCCTTAAAAACTCTCCAGCTAATTCAGAACGCAGCAGCACGTGTATTAACAGGAACTAAGAAACGAGATCATATTTCTCCTGTTTTAGCTTCTCTGCACTGGCTCCCTGTAAAATCCAGAAATGAATTTAAAATCCTACTGTTAACTTATAAAGCTCTAAATGGTCAAGCTCCGTCATATCTTAGAGAGCTCATAGTGCCATATTATCCCACCAGAACACTGCGCTCTGAGAACACAGGGTTACTCGTGGTCCTTAAAGTCTCCAAAAGTAGATCAGGAGCCAGAGCCTTCAGCTATCAGGCTCCTCTCCTGTGGAATCATCTTCCTGTTGTGGTCCGGGAGGCAGACACCGTCTCCACATTTAAGACTAGACTTAAGACTTTCCTCTTTGATAAAGCTTATAGTTAGGGCTGGCTCAGGCTTGGCTTGTACCAGTCCCTAGTTAGGCTGACTTAGGCCTAGTCCGGAGGACCCCCTATAATACACCGGGCACCTTCTCTCTCTCTCTCTCTCTCTCTCTCTCTCGTGTCCTATTACTGCATCTTGCTAACTTGGCCATTCTGGATGTCATTAACTCAGCTTCTTCTCCGGAGCCTTTGTGCTCCACTGTCTCTCAGGTTAACTCGTATTACAGCGGTGCCTGGATAGTGTGAAACAGTACAGAGCTGTCTCCTTTAGCTTTCACTCTAATGTAGGCTACTTTACATACAAGCTGCATTTTAAGGTCCAGACACACCAAACCCATTGCACGTCTGTTCGTCCTGGAAGAGGGTTCCCTCCTCAGTTGCTCTTCCTGAGGTTTTTATCATTTTTTTTCCCCGTTAAAGGTTTTTTTGGGGGAGTTTTTCCTTATCCACTGTGAGCGTCCTGAAGACAGAGGGATGTCATATGCTGTAAAGCCCTGTGAGGCAAATTGTGATTTGTGATATTGGGCTTTATAAATAAAATTGATTGATTGATTGAAAAAGGGCGGGAACTCTGAACTGCTGTTGGGCGCATAAGTGCAGACAACAGTCAGGACCCGTTCCCCGACCCGAAGGCACAGGGAAGCAACCCTTTCATCTACTGGGGTGAACCCCAACGTACAGGCAGAGAGTCTGGTGGCTCTCACTCGGAGCAACTCCAGCAAAGGAGAGAGTCCAACCCCTCTCAAGGACTTGGGTTCCAGAGCCGGAACTATGTGTCGAGGTGTCCCAAGAGCCAACTTCCGTAGCCGAGGATCGGACCACCAAGGCCCCCGTCTTGGTCTGCTGCCCGATCCACACTGCACCTATCCCTTCTGTGGGTGGTGGTGGGCCTGCAGGGGGATGAGCCCATGTCGCATCGGGCTGGGCCTGGCCGAATCCCATGGGCGAAGGCCCGGCCACCAGGCACTCGCCCACGGGCCCCAACCCCAGGCCTGGCTCCAGGGTGGGGCCCCAGTAACCCTCCAGGCCGGGTACACGCGATCTTGTTGTTGTCCATCATCCCATGAAGGGTCAGATCCACAGCCACAAACGCAAATGTCGAAAAATGGAATGGCTTTGGAAATCCACCAAACTCCAGGTCCACCGTCTCTATCTCAAATATCTGTTAACAGAACTTTATGCGCTGATTAAGAACGCAAGGGCTGTTTATTTTGCTAACCTGATCACTTCCAGCAGACGAAACCCCAGAGTCTTATTCCAGACTATTAATAACATTATTAGTCCTCCACTCCCCTCAGTCCCTGTTTCTTCCAATCGGTATTCCAATCAATTGTAATAATTTTCTGTCTTTTTTTTGTGAATGTGTTGATGAAAGGGCTAGTATCACCCCCTCCGCTGCCTCCCCTCCAACCTGTCCACCCAGGCTGGCTTCTCTCAGCAGTTTCTCCTTTATTACTCTGCAGGATCTGACTGAGCTAGTGAGCACCATGAAATCCTCCTCCAGTCCACTAGACATCTTACCAACGTCCTTGCTGAAAGAGGTTTTTAGCTCTGTGGGCCCTAGCTTGGTCTCCATTATTAACACTTCCCCGAAATCAGGCTACTGTGCAGCCGCTTCTCAAAAAGCCAAGCTTAGACCTTTCCATACCCAAAAATTACAGACCCATCTCCAAACTGCCAACTAAATCTAAAATCCTTGAGAAAGTAGTAGCAAACCAACTTATCTCCTTCTTGACCACCCAAGGCCTGTTAGATAAATTCCACTCTGGTTTCCGGCAGCACTCCACAGAAACAGCCCTCCTCAGAGTGTCAAATGACATCATGATGGCTACCGATGCAGGCAAATGATCTGTACTGGTGTTATTAGACCTGAGTGCAGCATTTGATACTGTAGACCACCATATCATGCTCGACAGGCTCAGTAGGTGGGTGGATGTCTCGGGGAGTGCCTTGAAGTGGTTCGCCTCCTACATCAGTGAGAGAAGCTTCTCAGTAGCTGTTACCCCTTTTGTGTCTGATTCCGCCCCACTGTCATGTGGCCTGCCTCATGGTTCTGTTCTGGCCCCTATACTGTTCTCCCTGTATATGCCTCCCCTTGGCCGTATCATCAGTAATTTCAAAGGCGTTTCCTATCATTGTTATGCAGATGAAATCCAACTATACCTGTCATTTAAACCAGATAACATGGATGAAATCAACATATTAATGAATGTCTGCTATCAAGAGCTGGATGGCAAACAACTTCCTCCAACTAAACGCAGACAAGACTGAGGTTCTTATTACTGCGGATGACTCTACGGTCTCTAAGGTAGTCAACCACATGGGGTCACTGGCACTTAACATCAGGTCTGACTTCAGGAACCTTGGGGTAATTTTTGACCAAAACATGCTGTTTGAAAAACATGTTAATTCTCTGTCCTGCTCATGCTTCTTCCACCTCAGAAACCTTGCAAAACTCAGGTCCACCATCTCACACTCAGAACTGGAAATGGCCATCCATGCATTTATTTCATCCCGGCTTGACTACTGCAATTCACTGTTCACCTGCCTCAGTAAAACATCTCTGGACCATTTACAGCTTGTCCAAAATGCCGCTGCCAGGTTGCTCACTCGGTCACATAAGTCTTGCCATATCACCCCCATCCTGGCATCCCTGCACTGGCTTCCTGTTCACTTTAGATTCCAATTCAAGGTCCTGGTCCTGATATGCAGAGCCCTCCACAAAGTAGCCCCTGCTTGTATTTGCGAGCTCCTCAACCCTTACAACTCCAACCGGTCACTGAGGTCTTCTAACCAGGGGATCCTAGTTGTGCCTCGGACAAGGCTGAAAACTCGAGGTGACCGAGCTTTTCGATCCGTGGCCCCAAAGCTTTGGAACTCCTTGCCCTTGGACCTGAGATCCTTAGCCTCTGTCCACATTTTTAAGATACAATTGATGACTCACCTTTTCAGGCAGGTGTTTGGACAATTGTAAGTAATTATATAGATTGTATATAGATTGTGTTTCGGTTGCACTGTATATTTGCACATTTGTACTTGCTGTGTTTTCTATTTATTTAACTGTTTTTATATTTATTGTGAAGCAATTTGTGACTTCGAGCTGTGAAAGGTGCTATATAAATAAAGATTTATTTACTTACTTACTTAGTTACTCCCAAACAATCGGCCCGAGACGAGCTTACCTCATATATGGTGATTGGCCACATATATTGAGGCAGCAAACTGAACTGGAAACACCAGAGCTTTAGTTTCCCTGGGAGGGCAGTGCTGTTGATCTGCCTGACGCCACTGATTGTGTCCTGCCTGAGCTGCTCTACCTGCTGAGAGAATATTAATATTAATATTAATTATTATTTAAACCTCTTCCTGACAAGCTTGCATGACATTGTTAGTGCCAATGGATTTCTTAGGTCTTTCTAGTATTATCACTCTAGCTTTAAAACTCAGCCTGCTACAGTCTCCTAAAGACAGTAATACTGGCCGGGAACACGGCATCCCTGCAGGTTGAAAGAGTTTGGAAACTGAAACAGTAGTAAGAAATGAGAATGGCAATGATATGGCTTTGTATATGTTTGTTTGACAGGCCAAGGACCATGCAAAAATGCGTATCAAGGAAGTCAAGAGCCGGCTTAAACAGAAGGTATGTACTTCTGTTGCTGACAAACCATTGTGGATCATGTCATGTTGTTGCTATAGACTCTTTTACACTGGTGTGTACATTTAAGAGTATGAATCTTCAACTCCAGGAGCAAAGGTGGTGAAAGTCCTTGGTCTCTTCCTTTCAAAAAATCCCTTAAACACTACCCTGATTTAATTACCTTAACCGAACCCTACAACCTCAGCCACAGCTTGCAGCCTCCCTACCCCTGCAGGGCCATCTCTCCTTTCACCAGCCTCCACCTCCCTGTGTCCCCTCTCTGCAGGAGCAGGCAGAAAACGGCCTTTCCACAGCAGGGTCAGCAGTCATTGATGACGACAGTACAGCAGGATTTACATCTTCCACTGGTGCAGTCAGGAGGGAGGGGCCACTGCAAACCTTGGATGACCACAGGCCAATCACTGTGCATTTTGGACAGGTGGGCTGAAATGAGGCGGGGGGCGTTAGAGTGGAGAGGAGGATTGATTGGGTTTGTTTTGATGTACATTGCATCATTGCGGGTGTTAGGATTTTTAAAGTACTTTAATGTTATTCATGAGCTGTGTGTCACAGCAACTGCTACTGCTCCATCTGCTCACTGCTTTGATAGGCGGGCCCCATCAGTGGACCAAACTACAATAACTTACTTTCTGTTGTTTTTAAAACATGTCTTTCCTGCTGTTTCGCCGTCTGCACTCCCCCTTAAACTCTGCTCCATCCTCACAGTCTGAAAAGCCCTGTGTTAGACAGCTGTAGACAATGTTGCAAATCAATGAGCAGGACTGTTTTCGGCAATACTGGATTTTTGCATCAATATTATTTAATTTGATCAGGTTGTTAATTTACAGGATTAGATAAAAATAGCGTGATGGACTGACTTTATTTTTGTTTTGTTCTTTTTTCATTTCTGCACTGGGCCAATTGAACAGTCAGTACGTTTACGTGACATCAGAGAAAATGGATTTATTGCTTCTCATTTGGAATGAAATAAATCTGAATGAAATCATTCGGAATTAAAGTTTTTTCAGGTAGTTTACATGAGAAATATTCATTCCGATTGAGGGTTTACACGGGAGACCAGTTTAATCACCTTTATTCGGGTCTGCGCAAGGTTTGGGGCAAGGAAGGTTTTTTGGATAGGGGGCGGGGCGAATGTTGCGTGTTTACGTTTACCAGAAGAAAACACTGTAGTCCTCGCTCCGGATAACAAGATGCTTGGCGACGACGTTCTTAGTGCCTTTTTCGGAATTGTTTTGCTTATATTCTTGAAGCAGCAGTACGACAACAACCTTGTTCTGCTAATGCTTCATCTGTTGAGGAGGAGAAGAGAGGTAGAAGGTCGAAGAAGGGAGATAGAAGACCAGGAAGGACAAGGAAATGAGTACGCACAGAAAGACCGGAATGAACTTAAAGAGGAATGAACGTTTACATGCACACAAAATTCTTTCATTCAGAATGACAAACGGAATAAACCACCCCCTTTAATCAGATTCCTGCTATACGACCCGGAAGGTTTTTTTTTTTTTTTTCAGACTGACCAGACCACATACGTCATTTTACAGCCTACTCGGGTGGAACGTATGTGGAGCGGACTCCACGGAGGACTAAAAGCGGACATCTGCAAGCCCTGTGCGTGCAAAGCTCAGATTTTACGACCGCGCGGACTCCACTCCGTGCACCAGTGTCACACAAAAGACTGCTCGGCATGTATTTTTCACATCGCAGGGATTTTTCATGGACATTTTTACAGGAAACTACAACGCGGAAGTGCGCTCGACTATAGAAGCCCGAATGACTGCGGACATTCCTCGCGGATTCCGCTTCGCTTATAGTACGCCTGAGTCTGTGAGCACCTGTCTGCCTCTTCGCCAAGCCCACAGCGAGCAGGAGAGAGGGGGGTAGGGGTGGGGCGGGGACTGAACTAAGGGGTGCGAGTGCGCATGCGCCGAGGCCTCTGCTGTAGCCTGGAGTTTTTTTTAACAGTGACGGGGAGTCGATAATGGCGGACAAACAAGCCAGACGAAAGAGGCAACCCTTGTTTGCACTGAGTAAGCTAAACCTTCAAATTTATTTGTAAGAAATAAAAGAAACAAAGTGTTACTGTCACTCTGTTGTCCTATGGTCGTTTTTTATTTTAAATGAGTCAATTGCGCCCCCAAGTGGTGAAAATCCGGTATTACCGACTTGATGCGGTTTTTCACAAAAAACGGACCTTTTTTTTTTTTTCTCATGCCGACCCAACCCTAGCGAATAGCAATAAATGCCTAACAGAAGAAGAAAGGCCAAAACACACTGGCGCCATATGACGCGCGTCAAAACAGACGTCCCCATTATTCCCTATTTACAAACCCACACCGGCGGCGTGTTGACCCGCGTCGACGTGACGCGCCACGGCTCTTCTCACTATTTTCCAGCGTCGCCACCCTTGAAAAAGCACTTCTTTTTCAGAGAAAAGCCTATTTTGTACTTCCCAGCTCCAGTAGTAGCAGCTCTGTTAAAGAGCAGAGAAGAAGAACTCATTGCTCAGATAATTAATTTAGTGTTTCAATTATTAATTATTTCATTAATAACATATAGACAACAATAATAAGCAACTCACACTGGTACCGTCGTTGTCTGGTTGTCTTGGTTGTCCTGCATTGTGTGCTTTCTTTCTCTTCCTGCATCTTCTTCCTCGTCTTTTGTTCTAATTGGCTGTTGGCAACCAGCTAGTCACATTACCGCCACCTAGCGGAGTGGAGTGTGCAACAGAATTCCAGTTGACGCCCTGCAGTGCGACGCTTTCTGTGTGTGTTGGAGGCGGCACTTGACTTGGGTCAATGACGCCTCCATCATGTGACGCCGCCGGTGTGTTTTGGACTGAAGCCAGTAACAACATGGCAAAATCCACATCCAGAGCCATGCATTTTTGGATGGATGAAATGTGCAAAGCTTTAAAGTTGTCCTCCATGGTACCAGTTTGGTGCTGTAGCTAACTTGTTTGTTGATTGTTTGGTCAGTGACGTAATAGGTCAACTAGAAAAAGGTCCAGTACTAAATAAGTCATTATAAGTCATTAGTAATAAGTCATTATTGTTCATTCCCATGATACAATATTCTCCCAATTGGAAAATAATGACCCTGTGTACTAACAGAAAGTAAGCATCTGATTATTCACAAGAGCTCCCTGTCCACGCAGAATCCATCAAATATGCACTTTTGTTTCATCATGGAAACAAACCACATAAATGTCAAGATCATACTGGAAACGTAAACATGTAAAACATGGGTGAGTACTTGCTATCTTTTAAACAGAAAACACACAGTGTGTAGGGTCATTTCCTATCACTTTAAACTTCTGTTATTGCCATAAAAGTGGAAACGGGTATTTTCAAATATATTAATATCTGTTTCTTGATTTGTGCAGTTCATCAACTTTTAGTAGAACATCATCACTGTGTTCCTGGTTCTTCTCTATAGTGATGAATGATTGAGGGAATTCGGCCTGTGAAAGAGGAAATCATAGTTGACCACTTAAAGAGTTCTTAACCAACAGAGACTTAAATATGTAAAATATGACAAATTTACTGAACTTATATCTAAAATTCATAGGATTTTCCAGCAGACTTTGAAGCCCTTTTTAAACAGGAATTGTTTGCAGAAAAGCCCAGTCAGTCTTCTTTCAGCATTGGCAGTATGAAAACAAAATTGGGGAGTGCGGCAAAATGCGGCCTACTACTTTTGTTTTTACAGAATGCGCCTTTTTTGGGGCAATGGGGGGGGTGTGAGCAAGTAACAAAACCTGTAACTCAGCGTGTGACGTAAACAGTGACGTGGGAGGGAAGCCGCAGCTGGTCAGTCCTTTGGCAATTCTCTTGTAAGTCAGCCCGTTCTTCACCTTCCCCGTCATCTGATGGTTAGTGGCCTCTTCGTTTGTGAGGACAAGGAGGGCGCACAATTCCTTGTCTCCCCAGGTGCTCATCTGTACAGTGTCTGTCAGGTTTGTGTTTCCCTCTTGCTACTAGCTGCTCGCTAATTCCTGCTATCAGCTGTTTCCTGTTTATCCACTGCCAGTGGGTCGCACGTGCAGCGTCATCGACAGCTCCTTCCACAAGTCTTCAACAGCCCTTCCCGTTGCGGTAGGCCACCTTGGTCTTTTTAAACTGAAAGAGTTCCGCCAGTATGACTACCCTACGAGGCGGAAAATTGGGCATCTCGGATCAATTCGCCAATCCGGCTCTGTGTGTCTAAACGCTCGCAGCTTGCTGGCAAAACGCCCCAACCTTCGTGGAAAATCTGGCAGTGTAAAAGGGGCTACTAACTGAGGCATACATTTTGGAGAAAAATATCCATTTTCCGTATTTTTCTCAGTAATTTAACTTCAGTGAAAAGATTTTTGTGAAGATTTGAGTGAAAGACATTTTTCATAGCCTGTCTTACTTATCTTCATTAAGGATGCCAACAGTTCTGGAGGGAACTCTTTACATTCCGGTGGGTCTCCCTTTTGATGGTGTAGATATTTTTGAATAAGTTATGTTCCCTTTCCTTATTTCTCCGTGCCAGCGATAGCTGTGGCAGGAGGCACTGTGTTTTTGGGTTGTTGTCCATGTGTACACTTGTCCCATTCTTATGAATGCAACATCTCAAGAGCACCTTGAGGGAATTTCTTCAAATTTGGCACAAATGTTCACGCAGACATACTGCTACATTGATTAGATTTTGGTGGCCATGGGTCAAATGCCTTAAGGGAATTTTCTCAAATTCGGCACAAATGTCCACTTGGACTCAAAGATGAACTGATTGGATTTCAGTGGTAATAGGTTAAAGGTCAAGGTCACTGGGACCTCGTATGTTTCATTTTTGTGAACCTGATATCTCAAGAACACCGCAAGGGATTTTTTCTCAAATTTGGCACAAACATTCACTTGGACTTAACGATTAAATGGCTAGATTTTGGGGTACATAGGTCAAAGGTCAAGGTCAATGTGACCAGTCTCATTCTCGTTAATGCAATATGTCAAGAAGGCGTTTAGGGAGTTTCCTTAGATTTGGTACAAACCTCCACTTGGACTCAAGAATGAACTGATTAAATTTTGTTTGTCAAAGATCAAGGTCACTGACTTAAGAATTTATATGCTAATTATGACAAAATTTCACACAAATGTCTAATGGAATATAATAATGATGTAATGTCTTCTTATATAAAAAAGGTCAATTGGTGACTCTAATCTTGGGTGCCCCCCTTGAAACTGTGCTGATTGTATAGATCTTCTGTGCTGTGGGGGGGACAATGTGTGCGAAGCATCCATATTTTGACAGACATAGATGCAAACTGTAAGAGACACTTGACTGGTGTGCAGAGACATACAACCACAGGATGGTAATGCTAGTTTTTCCATGTTATTTTTACACTTCCACAGGCGCGGCCACCAATGCTGTTGAAGAGACCAAGCAGCAATGTGAGTCTGGAAAGCAGCATTGACCAGTAAGCCTATCTGCATTATATACAGTATATCCCACTGTCCATAATTCAATTATGATGTTATGGTGTTGTGTATTTAGAAAGCCAACACATGAACTTTGAGGTACAAGGGTAAAACTTAAGATATAATACTCTTAATTTTAAGAGGAGAGCAAGATATGGAAAATCCTACTCATATTAATCTTCTGAGTATAACAGATCTTGTCAACTAGTGAGTTATTTAAGAGTGAGTGTAATCAGCAGGTATGCTACACTCAGCAGTTCCTCTTCTTGCTGAATTATTCAATTAAGTGCACTGTAAATGTTTTGAAGCCACACAGCAATGCTTACAATCTCTGTGATATTTTGGAGCATTCATGGTATTGTGGTTTTATCAAATAGAACACAGTAAAAACAGCTTTATTTAAGTGAGACAATAAAAATAAAAATAAGTACATTATACACAACATACCACAGATTTTAACCCATCAGTAGATGATTGAATATGTTCAATTTATTAGGCCAGCAATTGGTCTGTCCCTAAAACTGACAGAGGTTAATAAATAGCAGTCACAGTGATATAAATATTTAAGTCTGATTGAAGTGACCTAAGAAAGGTAACCCTATTTTATAAATTTTACTCCCATGCCTTTTTAGTGGAAATAATGTTTTCTGTCATTCCAAGTGCGCAATTACAACCCTGATTCCAAAAATGTTTGAATGCTGTGTAAAACATAAATATAAACAGAATGCTATGATTGTCAGTACAGAAACAAGATATTTAATGTCCAAATTAAAAAAAAAAACAAAAGACTGAGAAAGTTGTGGAATGCTGGGAAAAAAAAAAACATGTGTTCCACAGTTAAACTGGTTCATTGGTAACGGGTGATAGTGTCATGATTGGATATGAAAGGGGCATTAACACACAATTGCAAGAAATTTAGGGGTTCCACCATCTACAATCCAATGATTGTGACCTTTGACCTCTCAGGCTATACTGCAATAAAAACGTACATGACTGTATACAGTATATTATTACATGGGCCCAGGGACACTTTAGAAAGCTATTGTCAGTAAACACAGTTCATCACTGCATCTAAAACTGTAGGTCTAGACTCAAAGCAAAAGCCATATCAACAACATTGAGAAACACTGCCGACTTCTGTCACTAATGTGACTTCTGTGGCTCATCTGAGATGGACTGACACAAAATGGTGTGCTGTGGTCTGATGAGTCCACATTTCAAATTGTTTTTGGAATTCATGGATGTCGTGTCCTCTGGGCTAAAGATGAAAAGGACCATCCAGATTATTACCAGCTCGAAGTTCAAAGCGAGCATCTCTGATGGTATGGACGTGTGTTATTGCCCATGGCATCATGGGTTATTTGCACATCTGTAAAGGCACCATGTTCATACAGGTTTTGGAGCAACATATGCTGCCATCCAGACGTCTTTTTCAGGGACATCCCTGCTGATTCCAGCTAGACAATGAGACACGTTCTGCACATGTTCCAACACATGCTCTGTTGACTAATTAATGAGCTTTTCTGAACTCATGTCTTTTCTTTTGTATGAAATGTGTGTACGTGTGCTTTAAAACTTTACTAGGGATGTCACGATACCAAAAATTCAGTAGTCTGTGCCGATACCAGTAAATTACATGATTCTCGATATCAGAGTCGATACCTAGGTAAAAAAAAAAAAAAAATACTGAGATCCCATGTACATAAACAAGAAATACTTTATTAAAATATTTGCATATAGTATAACATTTCTATCAACAGATTGATATTACTTATATACAGCATTGAAAGTAGTTTTAAATTCTTGCCAGTACTATTACCAAAACCTTCATTGCTTCATATTGTTCACCTCTCCTTGCTTCATGCATTTTTAAAAAGCAAAGTAGCAACGAGTTAAAAGCAATTAATAAACCAACAAAGTGGTGTTTCAAAGTGCATATATTGCTAGCAGATCTATTTTCTGGCCTAAAGTGCGGCTGTGACTGGTTCTGAATTTGGGCTTTAGCAGGCAACCGCACTCTCTACTTCCTGGTACTGCATGCCGCCCCTGAATCTTTTAGAGGTACGCAGTACCGGACCATACCAGCTTACTTTCAAGCACTTGCTTCTGCCATCCTTTCACGTGTAGGTATGCCATATGGCCTATTCAAGTGCTGGAATTTGTTATTTACGTGTTTGCCTGAACGCAACACAGGCTCTGCGCTATTAGTGCCGTGCTCGGTTATCTCTGACTTGGGTCATCTTCGGTCAGGAAAATGCAGCCCGAGCCGTGCTCGAGTGTGTGTGTGTTTGTGTGTGTGTGTGTGTGTGTGTGTGTGTGATACAGACAGCAGAGGAGAACTTTAAACGGTGGTGTGCCACTGCTAGTTTCACATAGGGGAAACACTGCTCTTTTTGGTATGAGTTCTTCTGGGTCATCGTGTTCTTCTTCAGCAACGTGTACAGTTGCTTCGCTTTCAGGACTCTCTCCGGCAACCATTCTCGCCTCTAAACTTTTCTCTATGCTCTCACTCTCGCCAGCTCTAGCACGCCTGTGGTGTGCAGCAGTGAAATGGGTCCCCGCTGAAACACTTTTCCGCCATGCACATTCCGGACGTTGTTTGGGCTATTCACTGGTATTGCGGTATATCAAAAATTAATATCAAAACAAAAATAAATACCAGTTTTCGGTACAAACCGGTATACCGCCCAGCCCTAGTATGGACTGTAACGCTATGTGGCGTATACTGCCCCCATCAGTTCCGGAAGAGTCATAGCACCGATTCTTACGCTAGTATCGGTTCTTCCAGTTTTTCAAAAAAATGAGTATCGCAGTTTGGGTTTTTTTCATCATGGAATCGAAAGGTTTCTCGAGTATCGGTTCTCATGACATCACTAATGATAATAGCTTACAACAACATTAATATAAGTAATAATATTACAATAATAATTACAGCTATTGTGATACAATGTGTTGTAGGTATATATTAATATATGATAGTATATGTATGTGACAATAATCATATGTGTATAATGACAGTAAAAGTATGACCAATAATAGCAGCATTAGGCAGCATCAGGCAGGACCACGGCGGCAGCAGCACAACCACACACGTCACACCGTCCAGGCACCGCTGCGATATGAGTTAACCTGTGAGACCGTGGAGCACAAAGGCTCCAGAGAAGACGCCGAGATAGTGGTATGCAGTAGAGCAGAGCAGAACATACATGCTGATTTGAGGTCAGCTGTAGTCTTTGCAGTGTGTTCATGTAAAATGTTTTGGCTAAGGCACAGGCCTCAGGAGGCAACGCAGCAGTTGGCTTTTGTTGACGCGAGTTCTCTGAAGTGGGTTTGGTGTGTCTGGACCTTAAAATGCAGCTTGTATGTAAAGTAGCCTACATTAGAGTGAAAGCTAAAGGAGACAGCTCTGTACTGTTTCAGTGGGACAGACTCCCTTCAGTTCCCAAATACAGTCACACAGACATTCAAAGTTTTTGGATTTGTTTTTGCAGATAAACAGATTTTGTTAATTGGTGTGTTCATTCATGCCGTTGTGGTCTAATTTCCTCTTAAACTAGCTGGTCACAGCTTTTTATAGGCTCATTCAAATAAAGTGTAAGTGTAATGTAACATAAGAGTGTAATGTAACATAAGAGTGAGACGCTAATCCTACTATACTTTGTGTAGATCACAATAAAAACTGATCCTTTTAGGATTACTAATCCTAAACTGCCCCTTTCTTCTTTCTTCTTCTTCCTTGTCCTATTCATTCCTGATCTTTTTTATTGACCTCATTAACATACATATAATGATCTGTAAATTTCCTGTTGTCTTCCTTCTCCTCTTTGTAGTTCTATCCGTCCTACTCGTCACTACACAGTCTTTCTGTCAGAGGATTCGTCCGGAGACGAGCTCCAGTATGATGATGACTCCATCTCTGGGTTTCCTGACAGCTTTCTCTTCTCCGTCCCTTTTGAGTGGTCGCCTTTGTATGCATCTCTCTTGTTAGCTTTGCTCTGTTGACTAATTTCTGAACTCATGTCTTTTCTTTTGTATGAAATGTGTGTACGTGTGCTTTAAAACTTTACATGGAGGACATTATAGGTATTGCGTAGGAAAATCCTGGTATTAAGTTTTAATTAGAAGGTTAAGAGACTTATTATGATTTCCATAAAGCACTTTGCAAGCAATGTTCTAAATTAATGAGCAGGACTGCTTTATGGCAAATGTTTAAGATGAAGTTTTCTGATTCACTTCACTGGATTAGCCAAAAACAGCCATTCTCAGCATAACTGGAAATGGTCTCTCAACAGTTTGCTTTATCATGTTTATTGCTGTCGTCGGAAGTTTCTCTCAAAGTGTGATCTATTAGGAATAAGTTACTTAACACTATCACTCTCTGTGTAGAGTAATGTGTTACTAATTACCAGGCCAAACAGAATCTGCGGATCTTTAAATTGTTTACAGCGGTGATATCAATTGTTTTTGAACAAAAATAACCTCACATAATACTTTAAGACCTAGAATGACCTCAAGCAGGCTAAAAGAGCTGCTTAGTAGGTTTTACTAGAAACTTTGAATCAGAAATTTTATTTACCCATGAATACTTCAAGAAAAAATTTAAACATTTGTCAGAAAAGTCAACAAAATGTGGGACACATGGCCATTAAAATGGAAGCTTCAATATGGAGCAGAGACACACACATATATATATATATATATATATATATATATATATGCCAATCCATCAACAATCTTTTAACTTTAAATTTTACTATTGATATTTCTTCTTACTACACCACTAACTTTGATTTCAATGCTAAGTATATACAACACATGATTGTCACACACATGCCAGTATTTCTTCCCCTACCATTATATTAGGGGGGAATAATGGCCCCCTACAGCAACCCCCGCCGCCCCTTGAGGGTCAAGTTAATTGTATTTAATTTTATTTTCTCTATAGCGCCAGATCACATCAGAAGTCATTTAAGGTTACCTTTCCTATAGAACAGGTCTATGCCTTGTCCTTTCATTAAACAAACTAAATAGCCTTATGTTATTTGTCTTATTTATACAACGGCATGTAATTTCTGTCACTACATCGTCGCATGTTTACAATTCTCCTCTGCTCTCTGTATCGCACACAGCGGAGCTCTGCCCCAAAGCACACACACAGACACACACACAGACACAGGTGAGCACACTAGAGCGCAGCTCGGGCTGCAGTCCGAGATAATTGTAAAAAAATGCAAAATGAACACAGTTTATTTTGGCTGGTAATGTGAAGCTGTAAATGTAATAATATTACCCAAAATCCTGTTGGTAACGTGTTATATTACTTTTTTACTGTGAGAACACAATATATAACTCTAATGCATTACTTTGGCAACACATTACTATTACATTATGTTGTGACATAAAATTACTTCTGTCATGGCAGAAAATTGTATCTATATCATCGGCTAAACAAACAGGTTTTGAGAACATTGTCTACTGCATATTATTAGCAAATAAATACACAACTGACATGAAGAACAGTGTCAAGCATCAGTATGGATGAGGTTTGTTCCATAACTTGTTCTAATCATAGACTGTCAGTACATCTCAATGACTTACTTGGACATTTTTTGCCATGGATAACATTCATCACTACAATACTTTTCATAGTCATTTTCATTTCAATAGAGACTGTCTCTGTGGCCATTCTCAAAGTTGACTGTTCTGAAAACAGTGAGTGGGCAGCTACAGTGAAATCTTCATTAGTTTCTTAGCTATATAGTAATGTCCTTTTACGCACTTTTTTGACTTTTCAAGAATAGAAGTATCTCAACAGGGGAAAAGGAGAACGTTTTTCACTTCTCTATATGTCAGCTAATCCCATTAAAGACCAAAAACAACAATGCAATACTTTCCACCCTCCATACCCCATGTGTACCACTCAGCCCCAAGCCCATTCATTCCTAGTGAAGCAATACAGCTCACAGATTTTTCATTTAAAAGAAAAAGAAAAGATCAAATATTTTCTTAAAACAGCTGCACTAAGTTTTTAGCAAACATTACTCAAATACACGTAGACAGTGCATTTGTTATGGACTGTGGTTGTTATTTGGCTTCAAATAAACTACACTTCCCTTGTTCATCATAATAAGGATATGATGGATTTCATGAGATTTGTTGACAGTAAGACTCAGAGAGACAGAAAGTTAGAGGGAGTGTAGGAATAAGCACAGCATGTTCATCACTCAGACCTCTGACTCTTAGGAATAGAAATGTAGCTACAAGTTTATGTAGGGTATGAGGTCAACAGTCCTTTTATCGGTTTGGTATAATGTATGCATGAACAGAAATTAATAACCATAAATCAATCTCTGTCCCATGCAGGCCACAGCCGTACCGCTCCCTGAAGGAGGTTGATTTGATAGAGGGGGACGGTCCTGGTTTTGGTGCAGAAAGTCACACTGCCCCTCCCAGCCCAGTTAATGAGAAGTTCTCCAATATCAACCTGCTGGGGGACATCTTTGGCTGCCAGGATGAGCCTGACAGCCAACCAGTCACATTGGCTAAAAGTCTCGAGGACCTGAGGACTCCCAAAAGCTCGGAGGAGCCCCAAGCCAAGTTCACCTACCAGGTTAGAGGTCTAAATGCTCTGCAGCCAGAGGTTGTCTAATACTGTCATTATAGTGATGTTTTCAAAAAGACAACATTTGGTCCAGAGGTTTACAGTGACTGAATACACTTTGTTCTGACCAGAGCAAAACACCATATCACTGATTCCAGAGAATTGTTGGTGACCAAATCTTCATCTAACACCACTGTTAAATTTTCCTCCATCAAGTATTTGGTCATTTTGTTGTGTTGCACATGCTCTTGAGATCATAATGTATTCTGGACTCATTGCCCATTTTCTTTATCTCCTGCATTTGCACCATTACTCTTGGCAGTGGTTTCATATTAAAATCTGCTTCAACATTCCATCATTGCTAAGTGAGAGTGAAATGGCCAGGTAGTACCCCCACCTTAACATTCACTTTTCAGTTTTCAAAGGGTGATTGTTGTCTCATCGAAGCTCCTCATCATGGTAATCACTGTCTGACATTTTCTTGTGAAAGTCTCACTACTCCTTTACTTTGTGTTTACTAACTAATATGTCGGTCTTCCAACCCTGATAATCCAATGATAGTGAACATAGTTAGCACAGTTCTGTTTTAGGACTAGATGAAACAATCCCTAGATTAAGCTTGTAAACCTGAGGTTTGAGTGGCGACGACGTATCCATCAGAGTGATTGCAAAGCTGTGGTGTGTGTGTGTGTGTGTGTGTGTGTGTGTGTGTGTGTGTGTGTGTGTGTGTGTGTGTGTGTGTGTGTGTGTGTGTGTGTGGAGGCGGGTTGGAAGCTTCATTGGGGTCATCAGGTGGGCACCCTCCTTCACTGGTGTTTCAATGATGATGGGCCCACTACACCTCCAGAGGGCTCATCGGCATCGCCTGGCGTCCCAGGTGTGCCCCCCTCTGCTTTCAACCCTTCTAAGCCACTGGTGTTACTTTGGGGCCCAGGAGGTGTCTCGCCTCTTCACCCACAGCCATTGGCTTGCTTGCTCTGCTGATCCTGAGAGGGTTTTGATGGTCTGCCGTTGGGCTTGGCCTCGAATCCCAAGGTCCCTAAGTAGCCTGATGGTTGACTTGCTCACGAAACCTCTGCAACCGACTTCCACTGGGCGAATCTTAGCTTTCCAGCCGCGCCGTTCAGCATCGGCCGCCAGCTCCATGTACTTAAGGCTCTTGCGCTCAAAGGTCTCCTCCACAGCATCCTCCCAGGGAACAGTAAGCTCTATGATGTACACAGAGTGGAGTGAGGAGGACCAGAGGATGAGATCTGGTCTGAGGTTCGTTGTGGCAATCTCAGATGGGAAGCAGAGCCTTTGATTCAGATCTGCCACCAACTTCCAGTCTCGTGCACCTCCGAGCTGACCGATGTCCGATGTTGTAGGGGCTGTGGCTGGCTTTGCACCTTCACGGACGAACACTAGCAGATGCTGGATGGAATGATGGAGGATGCAGGGCATTGATTTTTGTCTGCCTGGTCTCCAGAGCAGCTGCTAGGCACTTTAGGACGTGGTTGTGCCGCCAGGTGTAACGACCCTGTGACAGGCTTGTTTTACAAACCAAAATGTGCTTGAGGTTTGCTGGGGATGGACAGAGGGGACAGGTGGCGTCTTCTCCGTACCATTGGTTGAGGTTAGAGGGGGAAGGCAGGATATCATACGTAGCTCGTAAGATGAAGCTGATGTGAAATGCTTCCATGCCCAGCAGCTCCCTCCAAGAGAATTTCCTCCTCTCAACTCCCTCCCATCTCATCCACTGACCTTGTTTCGATTGTGAGACAGCCTTTGCACATCTTGCTGCCTGCTCTTGTCGCCGCACCTCCTCAACAACCAGAGCTCGGCGTTGAGCTGGTGCTGCCTTATGCCAGGATGGTCTGCTCTCTCCAAGACCGAGGCCTCCCCTCTCCTGTTGCACAAGGCCAACAATGTCTCTGTGCCTGAGATCTGACTTCGTCTGCTGAGTAGCTGCAGCTGGGGTCCATTTCCTTCCAGTCACAAGAGTAGGAGCTGCTTGGGCTACGCAGGGGTCACGGGATTCCCTAAGTGTCATTTCCAACCTTACCTTGGAGCATTTGAACTCCTCT
The DNA here is from genome assembly GCF_011397635.1 of Epinephelus fuscoguttatus. NCBI lineage: Eukaryota > Metazoa > Chordata > Actinopteri > Perciformes > Serranidae > Epinephelus > Epinephelus fuscoguttatus. The sequence goes on along the minus strand of NC_064769.1, from coordinate 2,239,822 downwards.
GCAAGGCTGGACACGGGAAGCTCAAGTATGCCTCTTCCATACAGCCCGATGTTGCTAAAGCATCTCAGGAGTCCCAGCCACTTTTTGGCAAATGAGCTGATCAACCTCTCTAGTTTTTCGAGATTGGGACCTCGTAGATGGTCAGAGGCCACATCAGCCGGGGTAATAGCCCAATATGAAGGCACCACAGCTTCATTCTGCCTGGGAGCATGATCTTGTTGATACGCTCAAGGCCACTTATGGTTTCCTGCCTGAGCTGACAAATTCCTCTATGTCTGTCATCTACCCTGAAGTCAGATGAATAATTTTCATAAACCCTTAAGGACAACTGTGTCAAATTGATATCTTACAACATTCATGTCTGATGTTTATGTTTATTTCCTGTTGAGTTTATGAATGCTGTGCTACGTGGCAGCTGAATTCTGAAGTTCTGTTGTCAAATTTACAGATCACTCAACAACTTTTAACACAAACACTAAAGTCAGGTAACTTTATACAACAGTTAGCCCCGCCCAAGCATTTTTATTGGACAGGAGGCATTCCACAAGTGCTGATATACAGTATAACAGCACTGGCACTTCTAACTCTACGTGTATCACTCCACTTCACAGGTGTTCTGAGCTGTTAATTATGTTAATCGTTAATAAGTCCACATCAAGGGTCGTTGTAACAAACTTTGCATTGCAAAATGAAACATATTATGACAATCAACATTTGAGTTAAATAATGAATGGTCAGAAAAGGACAAAGGAACGGAGAGAGGCCTGAATACTTCACTGTAAATCTTCATGTATGATCATATGACACCAGAAGATGACACAACGTACTGATAGGGCTGTTAATTTGTTGGCATCACACATATTCCACCAAAGCAACTGTCAACAGACTGATTTCACTGATCGCAAAATAAATTGAGACAGTCAGATGTAGCCTACATGATATATATTGCATCTGGTCTGTGGTACTGTGTAGACGAAGCTTACACAAAACAACAAGCTAGTGTGCAGGACTGTTTTGTGTGTTGCTTGCCGAACTATTTGTGTGGGTAATGGTAATCATAAGTGCTATATCGTAGGCAACTGGACTTGCGTTTCTTGAAGACGTTTCAAGCTTCTTGGATGAGAAGTGAAACTTCCTCAAGAAACGTAAGCAAGTCCTGTTGCCTACGATACAGAACTTTGGATAGCCAAATAAATCATGAAATAAACAAACAAATCATAACCTGTTGCCCCTTTGTTGTTTAACACTGATGCATTAGCTATGTTGATCCTGTGGGTTGATCCTGATATTATACTGAAATGAACTAAAACCAGTGGGCCCCTGAAATATAGGAAAAGCCCATGAATTAGGAAAAGGTTATCAGTAATATAAGTTTATTATTATTATTATTATTATGAAGTGTATTATTTTCTTATTTATATAAGCTCATAGGATTTACTGGGCTGATTTGGAAAAACCTCTGGTGTGGTCTTTTCTGAAATTTTCTTCTGTTTGCAGCGGATGGACCTGAATGTGGGTGAACACTCACGAACACTTCCAGGCCTCAAGCTCTCCAACCCTTACAACAAGCTGTGGAGTACAGGGCAACACGAAACAGCCTTGCCTATTTGTGTGACTACTCCTGTCCAACATCCTGCGCTGATGGAAGCCCACTCTCCGAGCCGTGAAAGCTCTGGCCCAGGCCCCGACTCTTTGGACCCTTCCACCCTTCCGGTAATCACAATTCCACGTCCCCATGGAAGGAAGACGCCTGAGCTTGGTACTGTGCTAGCACCCCCCACAGCCCAGTTGCGCTCTAAACCAGTAGGAGCTGGTGAGGGAGGGACTACATCAGGCAGACAAGAGTTTAGGCAAGCTTTAAGCATGACCATAGATAGAGACCTGCTGAAGCCCACCAAGGCTGCTGAGGACAGTATAGATCTGATTAGCCTTCTGGACCCCCTTAACAGCTCAGTACCCACCAGCTCCACTTCATTCAGTGACGGCATTGATATTGGTGTGTCTTCATCTTCTTGCAAACCAACACTACCGCCCAGGTCTTACCCACAGGGCTTGCCTCCTTTCCCACTGCATCCCCAGATATCACTCAACCCTTTTGCCCAGTCTCTTCAGCACACCTCCCCCCAAATGCGTTACTCACCGACTGTGAGTGGGAATCCTTTCAGTGCAGTCTACGGGCCTCCACCAGGCCCCTTTTTACACACTCCAGCCCAACCGCAATCCTTTTCTACGCTACCAGGGCTCTACAGACAGCATTCCCCAGGCAGTTCAACTCTGCCACCCAGCTATGGACTGCTCCAATCAGCCTTCCCCTCCTCAGTCGTCCCCCTGCCTCACTCCTCTGCCAGCAATGTCGCTCTTAGCAGTCTGGCAGACTCCACATCTGTCCCCAGTACAGCCATGAACATCCTGACAAAGCCACTTTGTGCTGAGGGAGACAGCCAGAAGACTCAGGATCCTTTTGGGGATCTGCTAAATATGGCCAAGCCAGCTACTCCCCAGAAAAAGAAGGTGGAGGACCTTCGAAGGAGGTGGGAAACATTTGACTAAAACCTGTGAATATGTACTGAGGTGCCCCTCTCTGTCACTACCCAAATGTCCCTCACTGCTGTATCAGGACCTTCTATTGCAATGAATACTACATTAACAATAAGACACGCTACTCTGCTTATGCAACTCACAATTGCAGAAGAATTCTTCATCGTAAACTGAGGAAGTAAACATTTGCTGATTAGGCTTGGGTTATTTCCCATGCAGGGTAATATTAAGTGTACTTTGTGGACTTGATTAAAGCAATGTGACATAGGACTGTCACCTGCAGTCGGTTGGTCGATATGCTCTTGTCTGACCAAATTCTCCTTGGTCAGATTGTTGCTGGTGTTACTTTAATAAGGCCATGCGTCCACCAACACGTTTCTTTTCGCAGGTTATAACAGCAGTTGTTGTTGTTCAGCACTTGTATCCTCTGTGACGGTTAGTTTTTGTGGTCTTTACCCTGCCCCCTCTCCACTGTGATTGGACAGCTGGTGAAATTAAAGAGTGCAGTGTTTTACCCCAAGTTTAACTTGTTTCATCTCTCATTTTTAATTAGAAGATGGGTATATAATCACAGAAGACATTCAGTGTTGGATTTATCATAATGGATGTATTTTATTAAGTCTCTAAAAGACACTGCAGTTCAAGGCTAGATAACAGAGCTCCCGAAAGGGATACGGTCACACCGGAGCCCTTATTTGAGCGGCAGGATAGCTAATGTTAGCCTCTGAGCTAAAATAGTAAGTCTCTGTCTCACATACATCATTACAAAGACACCTTGTATGTGACATTATCAAACCCAGAGTTACTGTCTATATAGCAGTGATACTCAATTCACCACCCATAGTTCAAATCTGGCCCTGTTAAGGTGCCAGGAGCCCCTCCAGTCATCTTCTAATTCTCAGTGAAAATAAATGGAATCACATTAGGAATTTCTTTTTGTACTTTTAATGTAAGTAATAGAGATGCACTGGTTGTTCACCAGAATCTGCCGATTTTCAGTTTGATCGACCGATTTTTCAGTTTGTAATTAATGTGATGTAATAAGTGCAGCATAGAAAAGCTAATGCCAACCGCTTCATGTAAGTGAAATGAAAATCCTAAAATGATAAGCGCAGTACTCCAGGTGGTATAGTTAAATAAAAACACAGAGTTGGGTGGTCTAACCTAGTTCGCTAGTTAGTCTGCTAATTAGCTGATCAGTCCAGATAAGGAGCAGACTAATGTTACTAGGGTAGTAGATAATAAGCTCAAATGATTAAAAGCTAATGATAACTGTTTTATGTAAGTGAAAATGTTAAAACAATTAGCCTTATATACCAGGAGGTATAGTTCAGTATGGTTCTTATGATAGATTTGGTAGTTTATTCCATGGCACCAAAACATTGTAATTAAAAGGAAAGGAAATCTCTTATAAATGAGGTGCCAAAGTAGATTTAAAGAAAACAACAACAACAAAAAAACATCAAAATTGAGTTTGTTTATTTAAAAAAAAAAGTGCCAGGAGAAGATTCCCTGAACCCATTGACAGAGATACAGGCTAAGCCCCGGATGTCTTAAAATCATTAAAATACCCCTGCGCCCTGAGCTGCAGCAAATTGCCCCTGGCCTCCTGTCATTTTGCTAAAGTAGCCCCCTGGCAAAGCAAGATTTTTCTTTGTGACAGATTTTTCATCAGTCCTAACGTTTAGTGGTGAGGCGGACTTGCACTCACAGCTCACCTGGATGCTCCCAGTGATACAGTGTGCCATTTATTTTCAGATATTACAGTGGACATCACAGTTATTTTTCACTTATCGCGTTCCACTTGCCTGAACACAGTTTACTTGCCCTGGGCAAGTGTTGATGTCGAGTTCTGTGACAGGAAAAAAATGTTTTAGTGGAAACACTACGCTACTAGGTAGAGGGCACTCACTGCACTGTAGTGAGTTAGTTAACCTAGAGATAATGTGGAGATTTGTTTTCCCCATCCAACCAATGGATTGGTTGAAGAGTAGGTGAATTTCAGTTGACCAAAACTTTCTTTGATTGGTTATAGTGACATAATGACTTGTGACATAGTGAATTTTGTCAGCCCACAGTTTGTTTGACTCTGCTGTTGGTCGCTCAAGGTATATTTACTGACCCCAGTAGTTGATACACGTGTCAAAGATCATAACTTGAAATTGGGAACGTTTCTTGCCAAAACATTAGTTTGTAAGTAGTACATTAATGTACAAAAGCTTTTTTTTATTTATGTTTTACTTTTGTTCTAGACTATAATGACATGACTTTCTTCTACTCTCATGTGTTGCACATATGGAGTACAGTTGAACAAGTGCATCAGAGATGATGTATCATTTAGTGGGACAGAAGGTCCTGACCCAGTATGTAGGAGTGGTCATGTGGTGACAACCTACACACACACACACACACACACACACCTCCCCTCCCCACTATCATTAGCTCTGCTGCTGACCAATGACGAACAAGAGTGTGTGTGTGGTGAACAAATGGGTAGTGTGGATTGTTTCATCAGCCATCACTTGACTTTCCCACCAGTCTACCCAGGAAATCCCACTCAAAGCCGGCCTTGCTTCAAGATGTTCAAATGCCAACAGTTCTCATCCCATCACCACTCATTAAAAAATGCTTACAAAATTCTTCGCACAGCAGCCTCTTGTGTCATCCATCTCTAATGACACCACATTAGTGTAGTGTTCAGTATAGATCAGTATGGGTTTGTGACTTTAAAAATACTACACAGTGTTTCCTGACTGACTCACAACAGCATATGTCTCAGTGATGTCAACTTTTAAGATTAGCTAGTAGCTAGTCTGCTATAGTTAATGAACATCCTAATGGCATAATGGTACTGTAGCTACAAAGTGTGGTGCATCTCAATCATGCAGTTAATTTACCTGTTTATGTTTCTGATTGTTTAATGCACAGTGTGTTTGTTTAGTTCTTTTGGCCTTAGTGATGAATCTCTTGTCTTCTCTCACTGACCTATGAAAAAATGTTGCCTCTTACTGTTTTTTAAAAACAAACTTTTTAAGAAAACATGCAAGCCTACAATAGCCAGTCATTCCCCTAAATGATTTGAAACATTTCTGCCTGATTATATATATATATATGGGGACTCCGAAACACTTTATTTCTGTTATTTTAAAGGTTCCTTTTGCCTACTCTGCTGCTCATTAAGCTCTCTAATCATTTCCTTCTGAAAGTGTGTGTCACACCCTGTCAGCCTTTACTGCTTTCCAGGTGATTTGGGGGCATTTGTGTGTGTTGAATGCCAAAAAGTCCTTTTTGCTTTATATTCCCATGACATTTAATATGGAAATGTGTGGTCCCTGCCAAGTGATTCCTGATTATTTTAACTTGTAAACCTCATTTCTTCTTCTGGCATAACCATCAGAAATTTCCACTTGCTCAACACCTTATATCCTTAATATTTTGGTGACTTTGACCTTTTCTTTAGCACCTCCATCACACCAGAATGTCCACTTGTACAAAATAAATATTAAAATCATTATCAAATATCATAATCCACAGCACTGGGCTCCTTTTTGTCTGGCTTTCTTTGGCAAATGTACTAACTAACTAACTCCCCTGTTAGCTGGGAGATATTGTCAAGCTAAGCTAACTCTGACATGCTTGCTGAGGATGGCAGTGGGTTTTGGCTGAAGGACAATTAGAGCTCATTTTCACTTAGTTTTAATGCCAGCACGCAGAAGGCTGAACCAGGAAGTCCACTGGAGTCACCTGCTTTAAGGCGGCTGCCACATCATCCATCCATCCATCCATCCATTTTCATGCGCTTATCTAGGGCCTGGTCATGGAATCAGCAGGCTGAGCAAAGTACTCTGGACGCCCCTCTCCCCAGCAGTGCTTTCCAGCTCTTCCTGGGGGATCTCAAGGTGTTCCCAGGCTAGATGAGACATATAATCCCTCCAGCGTGTTCTGGGTCTACCCCAGGGCCTCCTACCAGTTGGACATGCCCTGAAAACCTCTAACAGGAGCTGTCGAGGAGGATCCTAATCGGATGCCTGAACCCCCTCAACTGGCCCCTTTTGATGTGAAGGAGCAGTGGCTCTATTCTGAGCTCCCCCAGATGTCTGAGCTCCTCACCCTATTTCCAATGGTGAGCCCATCCACCCTGCAGAGAAAGCTAATTTCGGCCACTTTTATCTGTACTCTCATTCTTTTGGTTACTACCCAAAGCTCATGACCATACAGTACATAGATTGACCAGTAAATCAAAAGCTTTGCCTTATGGCTCAGCTCCTTCTTAATCATGACAGTCCAGCGCAGTGCCCACATCACAACAGAGGCTGTGCCAAACTGCCAATACGTCTCACGCTCCGTTTTTACCATGGACCATGGCCCAGAGGTAGAGCGGGTCATCTACAAATCAGAAGGTCAGCAGTTTGACCCCCGGCTCCTGCAATCTGCATGTTGAAGTATCCTTGGGCAAGATACTGAACCCCTAATTGCTCCCAATGGCTGTTCCATCAGCGTGTGACTGCATATGAATGGTTACTGAGTAGCAGGTGGCACCATGTATGGTAGTCTTGGCAACCAGTGTGTGACTGTGTGTGTAAATGGGTAAATGTGACGTGTAGTGTAAAAGCACTTTGATTGGTTGGAAGACTAGAAAGGCACAATACAAGTGCAGTCCATTTACCATATTACAAGACCCCGAACTCCTTTGCTTGGGGCAGCAACTCTCTCCCAACCCAGAGGGGGCAATCCACCATTTCCAGCAGAGAACCTTGGCCTCAGACTTGGGGGTGTTGACTCTCATCCCAGCCACTTCACACTCGGCAGCAAACGGCATTAATTCAAAGGAAAATGTGAGAAGTGTGTCTCTGTTGCTGGATTCTGACCCTCAGTCAGTTGCTGTGTGGAAGTTGTGTAGGAGCCCAGGTGACTTAAAGGGACAGTTCAGATTTGTTGAAGTAGGGTTCTATAGATAAATGGACCTGCACTAGTCATCCAACCACTCACAGCGCTTACACTACGTGCACACCCCCTGTTTAGCTTAGCATGATGAGATAAAGCAGAAGGAAATTGTTTCCCTGTGTCAAAAGTGTAATTATAGACCTATCAGCATTTCTTGCTTAAACTCAGCAGTCTTGTTTTACCAACACCAACTACTCCTTAAACCACAAAACTGATTCTGGGCAATGAATATACAAAATGTTGCATGCTAGAATGACCCTACTAACATCCAGTAGGGGTTAATAAAGATATGTTATTGTACACCTGACAAAGTTACAGCTATCTCTGTTTTTAGAAGGATTAAACTGTGGTGGAGAGAAAGGCGTAGAACAGAAAACAGTGTGGGTGACACACCTGATAAGATACATACAGACGATGTTCTGCTGTTCTTAACTAAACCTCAACTTAGGCTTCCTGTTATTCTAGACCTAATAAACTTGTTTTGAGCTTTTTCTGGATACATGATTAAATGGTCTTAAAGTGAGTTGGTGTCTTTTGAGTTGGAAGGTATCCCTGATACAACATTTACAATTTAAAATTTCTTCTCACACTTCCACCTACCTTAGGATTCCGATCACTAAAAAAATTTACTCTTTTTTTTTTTAAAGCTTTCTCCCTCTTGTGGCCAAATTGCGGGCTAACATTTAGTGTTTGAGATCATTTCCTATCTCACTAATTGGGAGGACTAAAGCCTACATTGTGTGACATGGATCTAATGAACTTGGGTACGACATAATGTTTGATTTATGTAGACTGTATGATCATAAAGCCTACTGACGCATAGGCTATAACGTACGTCCACTGTCATCAATACGCAAGAACAAAATGTCATTAGCATGCGTCATCCATTGAGGTAGCGGTTGGAGAAAAATAAAAACAAACATGAATTGAGCTCCTTGCTCCAGTGTCATTTATGTGTGTCGCAAAAGTCAGAAGAAGAGGAAGAGGAGAATGTGAGCGCAGTCGTGGCCAAGAAGAAATGCCAACTTGGCCCGCCAATTTTGCAATGAGAGCTCAAAGTGTATTTATTAGAATCTACCAGCATTTAGCATTGCCATGACCAAAGATATCGCCACCATTCTTTCATGTTGGTCACCTTTCGTCCAGGACGGCCCGAAAAAAAATCACACAGTGTATACCAGGCTTAAAACAATTAAAATGATATTCCTACCCCAGCTGTTTTTCCGATGCAAATTAAGAAACATTTTGGGATTAGTTCACCTGACATGACTCACTCCACATTATACAGGTAGTAGTCCCATTTTGGAAGATGTTTGTAACTGACAGAATGATGTACTACACATTTATACAGATAGTAGTCCATTCTGATAGATAATTGTACCTGACAGGATGACCGACTCCACATTTATAAAGGTAGTAGTCCATTTATACAGGTAGTAGTCCATTGAGAGTCCATTCTGATAGACATATGAACCTGACAGGGTGACCTACTCCTATTGATATGAGTAGTAGTCCATTCTGAACCATGTTTATACCTATCAGGATGACCTACTCCGCATTTATACAGGTAGCAGTCCATTTTGATAAATATATATATATATATATATATATATATATATATATATATACAGTACAGGCCAAAAGTTTGGACACACCTTCTCATTCAATGCGTTTTCTTTATTTTCATGACTATTTACATTGTAGATTCTCACTGAAGGCATCAAAACTATGAATGAACACATGTGGAGTTATGTACTTAACAATAAAAGGTGAAATAACTGAAAACATGTTTTATATTCTAGTTTCTTCAAAATAGCCACCCTTTGCTCTGATTACTGCTTTGCACACTCTTGGCATTCTCTCCATGAGCTTCAAGAGGTAGTCACCTGAAATGGTTTCCACTTCACAGGTGTGCCTTATCAGGGTTAATTAGTGGAATTTCTTGCTTTATCAATGGGGTTGGGACCATCAGTTGTGTTGTGCAGAAGTCAGGTTAATACACAGCCGACAGCCCTATTGGACAACTGTTAAAATTCATATTATGGCAAGAACCAATCAGCTAACTAAAGAAAAACGAGTGGCCATCATTACTTTAAGAAATGAAGGTCAGTCAGTCCGGAAAATTGCAAAAATTTTAAATGTGTCCCCAAGTGGAGTCGCAAAAACCATCAAGCGCTATAACGAAACTGGCACACATGAGGACCGACCCAGGAAAGGAAGACCAAGAGTCACCTCTGCTTCTGAGGATAAGTTCATCCGAGTCACCAGCCTCAGAAATCGCAAGTTAACAGCAGCTCAGATCAGAGACCAGAAGAATGCCACACAGAGTTCTAGCAGCAGACCCATCTCTAGAACAACTATTAAGAGGAGACTGCGCGAATCAGGCCTTCATGGTCAAATAGCTGCTAGGAAACCACTGCTAAGGAGAGGCAACAAGCAGAAGAGATTTGTTTGGGCCACAAGAAACACAAGGAATGGACATTAGACCAGTGGAAATCTGTGCTTTGGTCTGATGAGTCCAAATTTGAGATCTTTGCTTCCAACCGCCGTGTCTTTGTGAGACACAGAAAAGGTGAACGGATGGATTCCACATGCCTGGTTCCCACTGCGAAGCATGGAGGAGGAGGTGTGATGGTGTGGGGGTGTTTTGCTGGTGACACTGTTGGGGATTTATTCAAAATTGAAGGCACACTGAACCAGCATGGCTACCACAGCATCCTGCAGCGACATGCCATCCCATCCGGTTTGCGTTAGTTGACGATCATTTATTTTTCAACAGGACAATGACCCCAAACACACCTCCAGGCTGTGTAAGGGCTATTTGACCAAGAAGGAGAGTGATGGAGTGCTGCGGCAGATGACCTGGCCTCCACAGTCACCGGACCTGAACCCAATCGAGATGGTTTGGGGTGAGCTGGACCGCAGAGTGAAGGCAAAGGGGCCAACAAGTGCTAAACACCTCTGGGAACTCCTTCAAGCCTGTTGGAAAACCATTTCAGGTGACTACCTCTTGAAGCTCATGGAGAGAATGCCAAGAGTGTGCAAAGCAGTAATCAGAGCAAAGGGTGGCTATTTTGAAGAAACTAGAATATAAAACATGTTTTCAGTTATTTCACCTTTTTATGTTAAGTACATAACTCCACATGTGTTCATTCATAGTTTTGATGCCTTCAGTGAGAATCTACAATGTAAATAGTCATGAAAATAAAGAAAACGCATTGAATGAGAAGGTGTGTCCAAACTTTTGGCCTGTACTGTATATATATATATATATATATATATATATCTGTCAAGATGAAGTCATCCACATCTATTCAGGTAGCAGGCCATTTATACAGCTAGTAGTTCACTGTTAGTCCATTGTGATAGACATATATACGTGACGGGATGACCCACTCCACATTTATACAGGTATTTGTCCATTCTGACAGATATTTGTACCTCACAAGATGACCTGCTCCACATTGATATGGCTTGTAGTCCAGTTTGATCGATATTTGTATCTGACAGGATTACACTGCTCCACAATGATACAGGTAGTAGTCCCTTTTGGATCTTTTTTTTTCCGGACAGGATGACCTACTCCACATTCATACAGGTAGTGTTCCATCCAGTAGTCCATTATGATGGAAATATTAACCTGACAGTATTACACTACTCCACATTTGTAGGTAGTAGTCCAATTGGATAGACATCTGTTCCTGACAGAATGTCATAATCCACATTTATACAGGTATTTGTCCATTCTGATAGATTCTTGTACCTTATAGGATAATGTTCTCCACATTAATAAAGGTAGTAGTCTATTCTGATAAACAGGATGTCCTGCTCCATATTGATACAGGTTGTAGTTCATTCTGATAAATATTTGTTCCTGACAGGATGACCTTCTCCACATTTATGTAGGTAGTAGTCCATTTTGATAAATATTTGTATTTTACATGACCTACTCCACATCGATAAAGGTATTAGTCCATTTCGAAAGATATTTGTACCTGGCAAGATGACCTACTCCACATTTAAATAGGTCGTTGTCCATTCTGAGTTCTTTGTGATAGTTTTATGGACCTGACATGACGATCAAATCCACATTTATACATATATGAGGCCACTCTGATATTTTTACTTGACAGGATTACCTACTGCACACCTATACAGGTAGTAGTCCATTCTGATAGATAAATGTACCTGACAGGAGGGTCAACTCCACATTTATACAAGTAGTATTCAATTCTCATAGATGTTTGTGACAGACAGGATGTCCTACTCCATATTGATATAGGTTGTTGTCCATTCTGATAGATATCTGTGACTCAGAGGATGACCTACTCCACATTGATGCAGATTGTAGTCCTTTATGGTAGATATTCGTATCTGAGAGGATGACCCTCTCCACATTTATATAGGTAGTAGTCCATTCTGATAGATCTTTGTACCTGATACGATGACCTACCTGACAGGAATACACTACTCCACAATGATACAGGTTGTAGTCCATTTGGATAAATATTTCTTCCTGACAGGATGACTTGTTCTGCATTAATACAGGTAGTAGTCCATTCTGAAAAACAGTTGTATCTGACGTGATGACTGACTCCACATTTATACATTTAGTAGTTCATTCTGATAGAAATATGTGCCTGACAGGAATTCTCCGACTGAAATTGCAAACTTTGAATGGGCATATCTCATGCCCCGTATGTCGTAGAGACATGAAACTTTGCACAGAGATGCCTCTCCTCATGAGGAACAAATGCCTCAAGAACCCATAACTTCCGGTTGTATAAATTGTCCGCCGTTTTGAATTTTTTGAAAAACACTTCAAATCAATCTCTTCCTAGGAAGTTTGACCTACAGTATCTGCATGAAACTCAGTTAACATAATCTAGGAACCAATATCTAAAATTCCCTCTTGGCAAAAGTTGGAAAACTTACTAAAACTGAGCTTCTTTCAGGCAGTGAATATTGCGGAGGGCGTGGCTTATCACATAAAGGTGTATAACATCTCAAGGGTTTCATCTATCACCACGCAAGTTTGAAGGCATATGACCACACATAATCTGAGGGGACCCCTCCATTACTGACCCCATCAAACAAAATGGGGGCGCTAGAGAGCTAATTTCTTATCTAGGCCTAACCGCCACATCGATTTTTACTAAACTTGGTAGATATGTAGAACAGGACGCCTCAAGGTAACTGGAGAAATTTGATTCTAATTGGCAACTGGGTGCCACTATAACAACAGAAAAATGCTTAAAAATGGCTAAAATCCGACCAACTGTGCACTCAGTGGGTATGGACTAGTGGTCGATATTCGTATTTAAGAGGATGACCTTCTCCACATTTATACAGGTAGTAGTACATTCTACAGGTTAGCAAACATTTCCCTGGAAGTGGTTGCTAACACCCTCTACCTCGGCACAGCCTTGGCCATCATGAAAGACTGTTCTCAGCCAGGATACCATCTGTTTGATTTGCTGACCTCTGGAAGGTGCTACAGATTATTCAGAACCCGGACAAACACACTCAAACCTAGCTTTTTCCCCACAGCAATAAGGACCTTGATGAATTTAAATATACAGGATGAATCTTTTCTTAGTGCGCTTAATGTGCACTATTTATAATCAATCGACTACACTATGTGCAATATACACATTATATATATATATATATATATATATATATGTAATAATACAAAAATCACGGTTCGGTACATACCTCTGTACAGTAATGACAAAAATAGACAGCTATTAAATATCTTTTACTTATTGGTAACCTTATTAAAACATACCACCACAGCAGTGAACTCAATTATTATCCTATTATGTATTATTATAATACACAATTTTTGAATTAAACAGATATATATAAAATCCTGCTTTTTCACATTGTTTGAATGAAAATAGAAATATAAAAGTGAAAAATAAAATCTTGCTGTTTTTTAAAACACATTTTTTGAATGAAAAATATAAATATACATTTCTGCTTAAACAGTTTTACTCAATTAAAATAAAAAGTATAGTGCAGCTGGTCAGCTTTAAAGCCTGTTCAGATTCAGTTTTACTAGGAACTTACTTAGCTTTCCCACTTTGTTAAAGTGCAGTAAACAGAACATGCTTATATCTAAAGTGCAGCTTAAACAATTTTACTCAAGTCCAATGGCGTTTTTTATTTCTTTAGCATGACGGTCAGGGAGGGCGGCACGGTGGTGTGGTGGTTAGCACTGTCGCCTCACAGCAAGAGGGTTGCCAGTTCAATCCCAGGTGTGGGAGCCCTTCTGTGTGGAGTTTGCATGTTCTCCCCGTGTCAGTGTGGGTTCTCTCCGGGCACTCCGGCTTCCTCCCACAGTCCAAAGACATGCAGATTGGGGACTAGGTTAATTGATAACTCTAAATTGTCCATAGATGTGAATGTGAGCGTGAATGGTTGTTTGTCTCTATGTGTCAGCCCTGGCGACCTGTCCAGGGTGTACGCTGCCTCTCGCCCGATGTCAGCTGGGATAGGCTCCAGCCCCCCCGCGACCCTCAAGAGGATGAAGCGGTTAGAAACGTTGACAATATCGTAGTTTGCACCAGATTGCTTTTTCTAGTCGTGCTGGTTAACGTTCAAATTCGGGTGGTGTCGCTTTAGATACGTTAGCATGTTAGACGTGTTTCCAAGTACATACCCGACCATTGTTCTGCAGTGTCAGCACACTGCTTTTGTCTTGTCCACTTGTTTATTTCCATCTTCGTATTTTACCCTGAAACCAAAGTGAGGACTTAAGGTTTGCAGGTGGGTCTTCAGGTTCGTCAGGCTCACTTGCCATGTTGTCAAAATGCGAGAATGCGCTGCACAAAGTGAAAGCGGAGATTTACGGTTGGACTCGGTCCGTCACTCAATTATGTCCGTCAGGGAACTAGATATTTTAAATGGTCCGGCTCGCAAAAAACGGAATTAAAATAAAACAAAATAAAATAAAATAATATCCTGCGCCCAATAATTCGGTACAGGGTTGTGCCGAACCGAAAGTCGCGTACCAAATGGTTCGACACAAATACATGTACCGTTACGGCCCTAAATAATATATATGTGTAGGTTTTTTTTTTTCTTTTTTTTTTCTTTTTTTACTTCTTACACTAATTTTTTGTGTTTTATGTATGAGTGTGAGGTAAAATGTATGGAGGATATGGTTTTAACTGTTGGCACCTTACAGGAGTAGCACTTCTAATTTTGTTGTGTTATTTAATGAAACAGTGACAATAAAAGGCATTCTTCTGATTCTGATCAGGAGAATGCCAGGATGACCTACTCCACATTTGTACAGGTCGCAGTCCATTCGGATAGATATTTAAGCAATATCGCACGAGAGGGAGTGATGTTGTACTGTATATTGTCACGGCTGTGATTTGGTCATAGGCACGAGGCCGAAATAAATTATTTAAGTATGTTATGTAGCTCTGCAAAAAATAAACAGTTCCCCCGGTCTGTTGCCAGGCAACGCAGCACACATGCCAGGAAATCACAAGCTAGTTTGTATTTACATTGATCTGCAACTGTGTAACTTCGTCCAGTTCGGCTAATTAAACGTTGGCAAACCTGAACGTTAGCACGGCCGGATTCAGCTTCCACTCTCCCTCATCCTCATCAGATGATCATTGATAATTCCTGACCGTGTTTGCTTAATTTTTGCTCCTCTCCTTAGTTTGTCAAGGTTGGCTGATGTTACACAAACACACCTGGAGGTCTGCACAGAAGAGTCTTGGCTTTTCTTTTCCTCATCCTCTCCTGATGACCACTCATAATTTAATTCAAATGTAATTTTGGGGAAATATCCATCTTCTTGGTGTAAAGCTATAGTGTCTGTTTGCGTCAATGTAGCGAGTGTGACAGTTGGTTAATTAACGGTTGTATTTATAATTATAACACCTGTGAGCAGAGTGATTTTACTGTTACAAGTCCCAGTGATGTTATACTTTATATCAGCATTCATGGAATACCTCTTGTCCAATCAAATTACTCGGTCGGAACTAACTGTTTTATAATTTTATTTGACAGGAACAGGGTCATGTCTGAACCACACGTTTGATTACCTGCCAAGCCTTCTTATACCAGGGGGGTATTCCATTAAGCAGGCTAAAGGCAAATCCAGGCTTAAATGGCCAAGTCTGGCTAATGTTCCAGTAACCATGGTAACTTATGTTGCCGGGAATCCTGGTCTGTAGGAAGATTAAGGTGAGGATTAGCTCCATCTATGATCAAAAAATGTTCAATAGACAAGAACAGACATCTATAACACAGTTCTGCCAGTGCTTTACACACTCACAACTGTCATGTAATGATAAAATAATATGTAGATCATAAAATATATAACATAATAAAAAAACATTAACTATTAAAAAACAAATTAAAATGTATTAAAAATAAGGTAATTAAAACACACTTACAACAAACTAAAACTCAAACTAATAAGAACTATAATAAAATGAAACTGAGGTATTAATAAAAGGTTGTATATGTACACCAAACCACATGAATATGTGACTGCCCTCCCATCCCCACCCCTCTCTGCTCCAATTGGCTAGCAAATTCACAGCCAATTAAGGTCAGCTGACAATGGCCATATAAGGAGTGCATCCAAGAAAAGGAGAGGGACACACCCAGAGAGACACAGAGACAGAGCAAGAGAGAGTAAATTAGGAAATAATGGCATGCCCCTTCACTGAGGATCCTGTTGATGAGGAGGCCCACATTGTCCAGAGAGCCTTCCAACCACCAGCCCCAAGGGTCTTGCAGGACAGGACCAACCCACTGATACAGACGGACTCCTATCTGTGGGAGAGGTACCGGTTCAGCAGGCAAAGCATAGTGTATCTATGCAGTTTGCTGGAACCACACATTATAAAGGTCACACACCGCAGCCAGCAGTCAGTCTGTATTGCACTGAGGTTCTTTGCTAGTGGTACATTCCTGTATAGTGTTGGTGATGCTGAGAGGCTAAGTAAGGCAACTGTTTGCAGAGAGGTAAAAAGGGTGTATTTTCTATTCATTTTGATTATTTCTAGCATCACCATACATCATGTACAGGGCTTGATTTGTTCACATTAACATATGGTTATCTTTTATATTTATGAATTAACCATGACACAAAGCAACCACATTAAAATGGGACACACCATTGTGGTTTGTCTGTTCCTCATCCTATAGCACATTCCATACATTTAAGGGGATTTTACTTATTTTGATATAATAAGGGATAGAGCTTACAACTGACTCCCAAATGATGAGAAACAGATAATTGATTCACTATCACCTGCATTCACTTAATAGGTTTCCTCATCTCCACTGAATTGATGAATTTGCTAAATGTCATTTTCTACAATCAATAGATAAATGTCATGTGATTATTTCCTATAAACTGATCATTTCGGAAATGTCATAATCTACAATCAATTATGTGATAAATGCGATGATTGACATAAAATAGTTTTATTAAATGCATCATCTGAAATGTACATAGGAATCAGTAGATAGATGTGATAAATAGTCTATCACTAATATTAATTTACACATTTGGTGAATTTCATTAGGCACACTTGAATTGTTAGATTTAATAGGTGATCTTATCTACATATATTTTGTCCCTTTGATGCGGGATTTATATAACATGATATTATGCTGAAATGCTGAATTTTCTTTGTCACTTACACATTTAGCCCGTCGGCAATATTCTGCCACGCCACCTCCCTTGCTTTATTAATCAGTGCAGTATTGACTTTTTTTTGTAATTATGTCCTTATAGTCCTCATACACTTCCATAAGGAGCGTTTGCTCTGCCGTAGATAAAAAGGCCTCCGCTCGCTCCTTTCCTTTGCTTTTTGACATTTTGCAACATTTTTGGCACTCGACTAGTGTGGGCTTTTAATTTTCCCTGAGCGTGTGCGTGAGTTGAGGCTTAACAGGTGAGGCTTGAATTGGTGTCAACTGGAGCCAGCTGATTTCACTTGATGGAACGGGTTGGCACTAGATTGGGAGTTGGCGTTTAGTCAGATTTCAAGACTACACCTTAGTCTGGATATTCTTAGCTACGTTGATGGAATATCCCCCTGGTCAAACCATCTGGCTCTGTTTGTCTCAGATTTCTTTGTGTGTGTTGAAGACTGGTTGATTGTTTGATTGTCTTGTTGTACAGTGGCTTACAAGCCTGAGCTGTTTCTGGAGGGCACACACCCCCTGTGACTGCCTGGATTGTGTGAACTTAGAATTCTGGTATTTACTGAAAATGTCTATTAATCAAAGAGGATGAAAATTAAGATCTTTCATATTTTTTATGGGCTCGAGCTAATTTGAAGCACTGATTATTATCCATTAGATTTTGTTCTTTGTTAATGCTACTTGTTTTCTTTTAATACTTTTTTATGACGTTTTTTATTGAAGAATAACTGCAAATCATACAGACTTACAATTGAAACAATACTTTTCCCTCCATTTTTTCTTTTCTTTAACAACACTAATAGCTGCATCTCTCTGCAATCCTCTGCAAGTTTTGATCGCAATTCAGTGTCTCAAGAGAGTTTTGTTTCAAAAAGAGCATGTGTATCCAATGACATAAGGGGATTATATATTTGTGAATTAATACCCTTTGGTTGGGTCAGGCAAATGATTCTCTCTGTAGGGTTTCCTGGTGGCAGCCAGTGGGTGCACCAGGGGTTGCAGTGAATTGGTGTGTGGTGATAGTTGGGGGTGGCTACCTTTAGATCTGGTGAGTGGTGTATTGTGGTTGTAGTGATTATCCTGTTACTATCTGTCTTTGGTGCCACACTGTTCTGCCCCCTCTGACTGTCTTCTCTCACATCAGCCGCTCTTAGAAGAACCAGGAAGTAAATGATTTTTTATTGATTTTTTTTTTATTGATTTTTTTAACTGTCGTTTTTATTGTTTTTCCTTTAAACAAGGCAAAACAACACTCATCATTACATCATATGGCAGTGTAAGAGCTGTGAGACAGGACACATGGAATAGAAGGTTACAAAATGATGTGGCTAAGGAGCAGACAACACTGAAACTAACAAAAGAAAAATACAAACTAACAGAAAATAATCAACTAAGATGGTACGCAAGGCATATAAGAAGTTTCACTGGCAGATATTAAGTAGGGATGCAACGGTTCTCAGTAAAGTATTGAACCGTTCGGTCCTCCCTGCACGGTTCAATACACCCTCACGGTTTTGCAATTAATTTTGCATTGATGCTTTACAGGCCACTGTGTGTGTGTGTGTGTGCGGCTGTCCACAGACCGAGTCCATGGATGTTTAAAGAGAATGTCTGAGTCAGCCTGCTGCACAAAAGCCCTCCCCGCGAGTTAATATCCAATCACGGTTGTGGCTCCGCCTACTCACCCCCTAACACTGTTGTAACCGGAGCCAGGGAAAGTAATGCTCGCCTCACACAGAAGAGAGGAGGAAAAAAACAAATCAAAGAGAGCCATGGTGAGCGCAAGCGGAGAAGTTGAGAGACAGAAATTTGAGGAAGCAACGGCTTCATTCAGATCTCTGGTGTGGGATCATTTCGGTTCCCTTGTTGAATACAACAACGGGGGAGTGAAAACTGTCCACAGAAATTTCACTGTCTGCAAACGTTGCTTGATACATGTCCCGTACGCAAAAGGAAACAACGAGCAATATGAGCATGCATCTCCAGCATAAGCACCATGATGTAACACGTTCTGACAGTCGAGGACTCGAGAAGGTAACACCAGCGAAAAGACAGCTGTCTAACAAGAATGCTTTTCAACAGACCTATAGTGCCACTTAAGATAAACACAAGAAAACAACCGGTGCATTGGGAGTGTTCATTGCTAAAGATTTGCAGCCGTTTTCAGTAGTCGGAGATGTGGAGTTTCGTCACCTAATGAAAACGCTCGACCCACATTATTTTGTGCCCTCCCGTACACATTTCAACTCTATGACACAGCGTGCAAAGCCATTGAAAACTATTTGGCTCAAACACAAAACCTTGCACTGACCACGGATAGTTGACCTCCTGGGCAACAGGGAGTTACTTGACTGTGACGGTCCACTATATGTCGGATTGGCAAATGAAGAATGCAGTACTGCAGACTCATCCCCTGTATGAAAGCCACACAAGCGCTCACTTGGCAGAGGAATTGAGAAATGTAGTGACTGACCAAACCAGTCACCACAGATAACGCAGCAAATATCGTGAATGCAGTCATTGAAACAGATGGACTGGGACCACAGATAGGCTGCTTTGCTCACACTGTAAACCTCACAGCCAAGAAGGCAGTGTCAATCAATGGGGTGTCCCGCCTCCTTGGGAAAGTTAGGAAAGTTGTCACCTTTTTCCACAAAAGCACCACAGCCCGCCCTGCACTGACGGTGAAATAAGAGATGTTAAACTTGCCTAAGCACAAGTTAATCCATGATGTTTCAACGCAGTGGAATATATATGACATGTTAGCATGATATGTAGAACTGCAGGCTGCCATATATTCTGCATTAACAATGGACAAAAGCCTGTGGAGTCATGTCAACAAGGACATGGCAATGTTGACCGACGATGAACGAAAAATGGCAGAACAACTCATTGAACTACTCAAACCACTGAAAACTGTCTCAACTCTCATGAACAGTGAAATAACCCCCACTACATCAATGATCCTCCCTCTGAAGGAAATGATTCTCAAATCCATGGCACCAGGAGATGAAGACAGTACAGCAATCAAAGAAGCCAAAGAAGCCATTGCACGGAACCTGGAAAAAAGGTACACAGACCCTGATCTTCAGAAGTACCTCCAAAAAGCCACTGCCCTGGATCCCAGGTTTAAATCCCTGCCTTCCCTTGATGAACCCTCCCTTGTCAGACTCTTCAGGGATCTTGCCACAGAAATCCTGGAGCATGAACCGCAGGTATTATTTGATTATCGTGTTTTGTGTGATTTTATGATTGCATATTTGATTATTATTTTTATTGTCAAAAATGCATATAAATGACTTACATGACGTACATAATATCTGTCAAAAGTATACAACACAAAACGCAGGAGAGCTTATCTCCATTGTGATCATTTAAATTGAGCTCACAGAAGCAGAGTAGACATTTATGGCTTTTATTATATATCTTAAAGATTTGTCATTGTTCTTGCAGAGTCAAGCAGACACAAGGCCATCCACAGAGGGACAGGTCAGGCCCCTACCCCAAATAGTTGAGGATGAAGTCGCTTCATACAGGTAAGCAGACTTCATTGATGTTGATGCTGATCCTTTCATGTGGTGGAAGACAAATGAGAGCAAGTTCCCCCATGTTGCAAAAGTTGCACAACGTCACCTCTGTGTCCAAGGAACTTCTGTTGCAAGTGAGAGAATTTTCTCCACTGCAGGGGACATTGTCAGTGCAAACCGCTTTCACCTTGCTGCAGACAATGTGGAGAGGCTTATCTTCTTACAGAAAAATCTCACAATAGCAGAGGAATTAATAGCTGATGCCCATATTGGCTCATTGATATTGTACTTACATCCTGAACATAGCCTATATTAGCCTATACTGAAGTATTAAAATAGGCAAAGCACTAGCTATTTCTGAATTTATGTTTCCCCTAGATTGTATATGGCAACCATTTGTCAAGGATAAAGTGCACGTTTTCTTTTGAAATTGTTTACCTCTCTTTTTATACTACTGTATAGTGTGTACCAGTAGTCAAGGCTAAGAGGCACTTTAAAGGTGGCCGAAATATCGTGAGAACAAGCAGCGATTTCATACGGTGTCTGAAATCTTGTGAGAACAAGCCGCAGCAGCTGCAAGGCAGAACCGGACAGTAGCCTGAAAGGTTCATTCATTTATTTTATGAAAGATTTATAGAATTATTGTTGACTTTTTGCCAGACTTCGACTTTGTGGAGGAGGAATTTGATTTTGCAGAGTTTTATGGCCGCTCTTATTTATTTGAGCCAGAATACACTGACTGATTGTTCTCGCGATATTTCGGCTGCGCTTTGGGAAGCAGAGGTAAACGGTAAACACACGGTAAGGTAAAACAACAACTCTGAAGACCACCTAAATGTGGAACGTTAGTATATAGGCTTTCCACATCGAGAGGCGATGGCTGCCCTTATTTATTTGAGCCAGAATACACTGACGAAGAGCTTCGTGAAATTGAAGATTGGAGGAGGAGGAGAGAGAGGCACAACAGGTAACGTTAGAGGACGACAGAGGAGGAATGGCTGCTGGAAGGCTTTAGCTCTGGAGATTCGTGGTGTAACGTTACCTGTGAATGCTGTACCCCAATGCCCACAGAAGAGGAATACCTCTGTTGCAAGGAATGGGACCGGTTGCAGCTTTAGTTAAATGGTAAACAACAAACATGGCACCACACCGGTAAGGTAAGACAACATGTTTACATGTCGTTTTCTATATGTTCTCTGACATTTATCCTAACGATATGGGGCGGTCTTTGTGGAGAAAAAGCTTATTTAGTGGACTAACTTTGCACTGGAAAGGATGCCCGTTCAATTAAGTTTTAACAGGTCTGACGCTACGGCTGTATCTAGGCTAACATGCTAACTATTATTTCTATGTCACTAGTCACTTGAAACAAATTTAGGATGATAGGAGACGGGTTGAAATAAACCAAAATTTCCCTTTAACATTTGAAAGTGTTTTTGTTTACATTTTTGTATGTTTTATTTTTTAATACATACTTTATACTACTGTATAGTGTATACAAGTAGTCAAGGAATAACTGTTCACATTTGAAAGAGTTTCTTAAAGATATGTTATATTACTGTATTTATTTAGTATGCTGTACAAGTTGTCAAGATTAAGAAGCTGTTAACTTAAAAAAAGTTTTACAGTATGTTTACATTTGGAAAAGTGTTATTCAGTACACCAGTGATACTGGAATTTGTTTACTGTGAAATGCAGTTTTTGCTGACAAACAAAATAAAGAGATAATTTTTTTTACATACAAAACATGTGCTGGAACCGAACCGAAACCGTCGCCCAAAAACCGAGGTACGGACCGTACTGTGGGCTACCTGTACCATTGCAACCCTAATATTTAGGTTATTAAGTGGTTATTAACAAAGGCCTAAATGATTCTCTGGGATATGAGCTAATATGTTAACATATATATTGTCAGGGTCCATGAATAAAAGAGATGTCATTTGCCCACTTAGCATGATATTTCCCACTTGGTTGGTGAGACTAAAAGAAAGGCCCCCAGCTGAGAGAACCACACTCTAGCTAGTGGGAGGGTGATTGCCTTCCAGTCTGTAACTATGAGCTTTCTCCCCAGCACAAGGGCTGTCTGGATCCAGTCTGAGCTGCAGGGAAAGTTTTAAGAGGGAGGGGGTCACCCAGAACAAACAGGCTTGGGCAGAATGGGACATCAAATTCAAGAATCAATTTGATATTCTCTTGTATGGCTTACCGGAATTTTTGTACGATTGTGCAGGACCACAGCATGTGGAGGAGTGTACCAGTGCTTCCCCAACACCTCCAACAACTCGGGCTGTCCCTTAATTTGACTCTGTGTAGCCTTGAGGGGGACCAATATACTCTGTTCATCAATTTAAACTGCGCTAGTCTTGTTCTAAGTTCCCTTGATATTTTCTTATAGTTATTTAAGATGTTGTTCCAGTCCTCCTCTGTATATGACAGATTGAGATCTCTCTTCCAGGCTGACTTCAAATTATAGCCCTTGCTATGTGAGCCTTTAAGCAACAGGGAGTCATTTTTTGAGGCCTCATGACCTGAGCCAAATACTGTACCTTAATCACAAAGGAGAGAACATCAGAGCTTGGAGGGGCTGTTATAGTAGAGCCAAAGATAGGATATGTCTAAACTGAAGATATCTCCAAAACTGTTGTAGAGGGAGCCAAATTGCTGTATCGGTGTTGTGAATGATTTCAATATGCCACCATCATATAAATCACCAAGTACAAGATTACCCTTTTCAACCCACTGTTGCCAGAGGAATGGTTTATTTTCTATTTTAACTTAGGATTCAACCAGATACTTGCTGACAGGTTCAAATAGGGATTAAAGTTAAGCTTAAAGGAACTTGGGGCAGGATTTGTGAAAAAATACACATGCGTTTTAAGTTTTTTTTAATACTAATGGGTGATGAAGCGTTCAAAACCAAAAAGAATGAGGCCAGCCGCGTGTCTCTCAGTTGCCTTGAACAGGCTGTGTGCTTCATAATACGCTGCAATTCGTGGTCCGAATTTCCCGCGCTGTCCTGTGGATGTGACGTCAAATGACGCTGCATGCGCGTCCTCGGCGGCTTTCTGCTTGGATACAGGAAGAAGACGAGCGCGGTGGATCTGAACTACTGTTTGGGTGGTAATGGATTCCTCTGCAGCCAGCAAGCGACCCAGCACCACACAAAGCCCACTAAAAAGTGTTACTAAGAAGAAAACAAAGGTTTTATCAGTGACATCTCGTGAATCGAAAAGAAATTATGACCAAAGCCGGGCAGGCAGCTGGCTGTAGCCACATGCTAACGGTTTTGTTTGTGTCTGTGTAGTAACATTAGCCGCTTACACACAGCAATCCCAAGACTTTCAGACTGCATCAATCATAATGGTAAAAAGCTAGGGTGGTCGAATCCTTTTTGGGGTGGTGGTGGTGGTGGTCTCAACTCATCAAAAGAGCTTTTAGCATTTATTTGTCTAAATTTAACCTGTGTTGTACCTTCCACACAAGATTTTTCCAGACATTATACATTACGTTGTATGTATAGCAGAAGAAAATGTTTGTAAAAGTGACACACAAAATTACCGAATTACTGACTGAGATATGTATTTTGATATTATTATTGTTGCAGGCAAAATTATTTAGCCATAGTTGTTCTGTCCAAACAGAAAAGAGACGAAGGTAGCAAAGTCACAGCCAGCTTGTTGACATATGCGTGCTGACTCAGAATGTAAAATTTTAAAATATTGATGTTTTCCAGCTACTAAAAGAAGCAACCTCCTGAAGCAGCTACTCAGGGAAGTAGGGAGATGAGAGCCTCAACACCCAGCAAGCAAACAGCTGCTAAAATCTGTTATCGCTTATCCCCAATCGAACCAGTGTCTGAGGGGTTAGTATGGTTTCAGTTTGACAAAACATTGAAAAATATTCTAATATAAAATAACATGATGTGCTGACATTACATTGCATATTGTAATTATGTATTTAGCCACACTTCACAACTACACACACACACACACACACACACACACACACACACCACTGATTACACTGGTTACATTATCTTGACTGGGAATAGATATTCTAATGGCTGGTGTTGAGGCAATACCTGAGGACCAAGCTTTGGATCCTTTGGAAGAAAGGTAAATGTGTTCATTTTGCTCCATATTTGCTTTGTAGTAGGAGTATCAGTACTAGTCTTTACGTATAACATACATACTTGTGTTGTCTGTAGTTTCAAATCCATGGATCTTGCGATGGATGCTGTTATAGTGGATGAGGAACAAGCAAACAACTTACTCAACAGTGTGTGAGTTGAAAAATTCTCAAAATCTCCACATCTTTTAATCTCCAATGTCTACTTTATTGCACATTCATGTTTATCTTTTTGTTTTTCAATGACAGAATTGAACTAGATGTAAATGGTTCAAATCCAATGGACAGTGATTACGTGCCACCCATTTGTGTACGGAATGTATCTCTCGGTAGTAGACCCTACGATGATCTGTTTCCTCAAGCTTGTGGAGGGGGATTTTATTTGGTTAACCTTTTTTCCTCTATTGTCCCCCACCTCCACACACACACACACACACACACACACACACACACACACACAGGTTTGCCTTCTCTGCTCCTGTCTATGAAGCAAGGTGCCTTCTCGCTGCATTGGACTACAACCACAACCATCGACCAGATTACATCGACCGGAATAACAAGAAATCGTAAGTCTCACATTTTATTGATCTTCAAGACAACTGAACATGATCTGTACTACAAAATAACTTGTCAAATGTGCTGATTTAGTATAATCTGTCACTACATAAATTATTTGGCTGTACTGTTGGATGACAGAAAAGGTAAGGGAGAGGGGGGGGCATGCAGTAAATCTTTAAACTGTTGTCTTTTAGATACAAGAGACTGTACAGCAAGAAGTCACACAATTACCGTGTCCAAGCGGTAAAGGTTGCAAAGGACTATGGCTACATCCCTGAGCTGCAGCGTTGCATCCCAAGAAAGCGTATGGATGGGGCGCTCCCAAGAAAAGCTAAACACCGGCCAGGTGACCCAAGGCATCTTGGAAATCTTGCAGGAGTTGTGCCCCCCCCAACAGCAGAACTGGTCCAGACACAGATTTGCAGAGGACAGGTATGTAATTCACCTACATCCCACATTTCATATCTGATCAATTTCAAATAATGTTTGTTATTGTTGTGCAAGTCAAGTCAAAACATGCCTCTTTGAAATAAAAAAAACAGAAGTCAGTCTCACAAGTCTTTCTCTGTAAAAGCCAGCTGTACTGTACTAAGGTCGAATACTGCAGAAAAGTTTAGATCTTTTACTCACTATCACCAATTATAATACACTGCTAATTAATTTGAAAGTTTGGAACTTCTATTTGTAATAGTCAAACTATTAGCATCAAGCCATTAGTTATATCTGTTATGCCAAGGTTGAGTTGAAAATAACAATTATCAGATTTGATTATGGAGCATTGGTTTATGTTCTAACGCTACTGTTCTCTTCTCTCCATAAAGGCCTCAGCTACATGAAGCAAGCTATCAGGCTCCTCTCCTGTGGAATCATCTTCCTGTTACGGTCCGGGAGGCAGACACCGTCTCCACATTTAAGACTAGACTTAAGACTTTCCTCTTTGATCAAGCTTATAGTTAGGGCTGGCTCAGGCTTGCCCTGTACCAGCCCCTAGTTAGGCTGACTTAGGCCTAGTCTGCCGGAGGACTCCCCTATAATACACCGGGCACCTTCTCTCCTTCTCTCTCTCTCTCTCTCATATTCTATTACTGCATCTTGCTAACTCGGCCATTCTGGATGTCACTAACTCAGCTTCTTCTCCGGAGCCTTTGTGCTCCACTGTCTCTCAGATTAAATCATATCGCAGCGGTGCCTGGACAGCGTGGTGTGTGTGGTTGTGCTGCTGCCGTGGTCCTGCCAGATGCCTCCTGCTGCTGCTGCCATCATTAGTTATTAGTCATACTTCTACTGTTATTATACACATATGACTATTGTCACACATGTATACTGCCAGATATTAATACATACTTTCAACATATTGTACCACAGTAGCCAGAACTATAACTATAATATTATTACTTTCAACAATGTTGTTGTAAGCTACTGTCATTACCTGCATCTCTCTCTCTCTCTCTCTCTCTCTGTGTGTGTCTCATTGTGTCATGTGGATTACTGTTAATTTGTTATGCTGATCTGTTCTGTACGACATCTATTGTATGTCTGTCCGTCCTGGAAGAGGGATCCCTCCTCAGTTGCTCTTCCTGAGGTTTCTACCGTTTTTTTTCCCCCGTTAAAGGGTTTTTTTGGGGGGAGTTTTTCCTTATCCGCTGCGAGGGTCATAAGGACAGAGGGATGTCGTATGCTGTAAAGCCCTGTGAGGCAAATTGTGATTTGTGATATTGGGCTTTATAAATAAAATTGATCGATTGAAGAAAAGAGAGAAGACAAGACCTGCTTATTTTCCAAACATTTTTATTAGGAACATGTAAAAGACATAAAACAAAATAAAACTATGTACATAATGCAAATTTGAAAAATACTCCCTGAAAACTTTGAAAATAAATATATGTTGCACATAAATTGTTTTTATTTTTGGATAAAAGTGGAGTCTGTTATTTTGAGGTCACAGATAAATAGAACAGTTGGAAATTTCACTGTGACACCCTAAATGGAGCTTCTTCGTAGCCTGTATAGTTTCCAAAGGGGTCAGGGAATTTTGCACGGATGCGAAGTACACAGTAACTTGGGATCGGCCTCCGGTTCCCTCTTCCCAGACGCCCATGTTGCCAGATTGTGAACTGGCGGTAGGCAGCAAACCGAAACCCTTTGTTGTCGGCTCCCACATCTTGGCTGTCCTCCAGAGCAAAGATGTCGTTCCACGTCGTCCTCACTAGACACAGCATACCGTCATCCAGCCAGTACATCTCCAGGTGGGCACTCCTGCTCAGGCACTGGTCCGGAGCCTGCCGACAGCACAGGTTTTCCATTTGGGTCGGCATGTGTCGGCAGTTCAGGCAGGTGCACCACACAGGCTGCCCTCTATCTGGAAGATGTGGTCCTGATGTCTGCTCCCGGAACTCCGGGATGTCCAGCATCACCCCTGGTAGGCGGGTCACCATTGACTATAGAATGACATCTTTCTCCTCCTGGCTCAGATGTTGTAAAACCGTCTAGAAATTGATCAAGGAAATATGTGTAGCCTGGTCATAAAATGAGGAGACCTGACACAGAAACTACTTTTGTGGGTCTTTTACTCCCCGACTGCCAGAACTCAGCAGCTTTAATTTATTTAATTTTGAGACAACAGACAACATAAAAAGAATAGCTTTAGGCTTGCTTTTCTAGAATAAAGCAAACATGTCTCACCACACTTTCCCTTACAAGAGCTTAATGCTGTCTCTTAACTCTAAATAGTATTAGCAACAGTGTCAGCATCATCAAAAAGTGCTATCAAGGCAACAACGGTATCCAAAGACAACAGTAGTGGCTCAGTCCTGAGTAAAAGAAAATAAAAAAAATAAACACAAATAAATATACTTCTTGAGCCACATAACACACAGTCACTTTACATGAAAAAGTATTAATTCACAGCCAATATACGTTCATGAACAACTGGAATATTTTTTACATGAACTAAATTGTTCAAATCATGAAATCAAATTCACTCTCTCACTCCGGTGTGCTGCTTGCGCGCCAAACACACCCGGAAGCAAATCATGGCTTTCTTCTGTGCCTTTTCTCCCCTCTAATTCGGTCAGGAACATACACAATACACAGTCAGTTGAAATAATCAGCATACTATGACATGACCTCATCTACCGTATATGTGTACATTAATAGCACTCACGCTGTCCCGCTGTTAAGTTTTCCCTCAGCGCAGTGGGGTTCACACACATTTAGGACACATTCAACAGACCTACAGACATCGGCAAAAATACAAGATCATCCCCTGTCAGTTTTAGCTTACAGCATAATTACACTCTTATCTATGGGCACCAGTGACTAGTGATGGCAGTGCGACACTGAAGCTTCGATACGTGCTTCAAACCCTGGACTACAAACCACTGCTTCAAAGCTTGCTTTGGTGCGGAAAAAATCACGTGACATATGATGTCCAAAGCAGCAACTGCTTCGTTGCCTGAATGAATCACCTGACTGGTTTGCGGTCCAATCAGGTGATTCACTGGCACCGCCTCGTCTCGATTCTGACAGCTGACAGGTTGTGACAGTTTTGAATTTGAGCGCCACAACACTGTTAAAACCGCTCGAAACAATGCACAATTTGTGGGTTGTCGTAGTTGGTGTGTTATTGCTGTTGAGTTGTTGGTATTGCGTTCGTTTGTATTGGATCATTATGGAGCCAGCCAGGAAGAGAGGTCGTTCTGACATGTGGGAACACTTCAATCTGATCGCTCCTGATAAGGTAGGTGTGTTTTATGTTTAATATGTAACGTAGGAAAAGTAAAGTTATAACTTACAACAGTAGCTGTCAGTACAGTACTACTATAGCTACTGTATGCTGTATCTAAAGTCTATATTAAGTAACTTAGCATCACAGTAAAATGATGTATATGATTAGTGTAGCCATTAGGCTATAGCTTTATAGACTCAAATTGCATTTTTATTTACAAATGGCTTTCTCTACAGGTCCGGTGCTTGGTGTGTTCAACTGAACTGAAGTATCATGGGAATACTTCCTCCATGATTAGGCACTTCACTGCCAAGCATGGAGCTACTAACCCAATAACAATAACACTAACACAATATGATATGACTGTATTCCATGACTCATAGGCCTGCTTCATTTAAATGCAATTTCACATAAATCCTTATTTTCTTTTATTCATTTTCTTTTTATTTCTTTATGTCTTTATTTATTTGTCTTAGTGGACCGGAAGCGAGAGCTAGATGAGGCTCTTGTCAATATGGTGGTGAAAGACTCGCAGCCTTTTTCCATCGTGGATGACTGTGGCTTCAAGGAGTTTGTGGCATTGCTTGATCCCACATACACTCTTCCATCCAGACGGGCTCTAAAGAACATGGTGGTCCAGAGATATGAGGAGGAGAAGACCAAGGCCAAGGCTGTCATGCAGAAGGTAGAGGGTGTGAGCCTGACTGCTGATATGTGGACCTCCATTAATATGGATGCATATCTAGCAGTGACCAGCCATTATGTGGATGACTCTGTGAAGCTGGCCACAGTACTTTTGGGAGTGCTGCCTTTCCCTGAAGCTCATACAGCTGCTAACATCACTGCTGCAACAAGGTCTCTCATGGAGGAATGGGGCATTGAAGGCAAAATGACCTCAATTGTGACCGATGCAGGAGCTAATATGGTTGCCTCTGTCAGAATTCTAAATCTAAGACATGCAATTTGCTTTGCGCACGCACTAAATTTAGTGGTGAAGAAGTCACTTGATGCAACTCCTGGCCTAGAAGACCGACGCACAAGGGCACGAAAAGTGGTGAGTTTCTTCAAAACAGCATTTTTAATGTACGAAAGCATCCTGTATCATAACTACATGTGTGCCGTTTGTAACAAACCAAACCGCGTGAAAATCAGTTGAAAATTCAGTGAGTTATTCTATTTTACTTGTGCATACAGCTCCTTCCACAATAGAAGTGAATGCACTGTGGAGGCAAAGCGAGACCCATCCAAGATGGTGGCCAGCGAGGACACGCTCAGGCAGTCAATGCAGCGTCTATGTATATATGAGGTTGAGGCACATACTCCTCCTCTGAAGTGTCCTCCATCTGTGCCACTCCTTCCAGAGTCAATTCCAAATCCTGAAACAAAAACAATGAGAACAATAATAATAAAAATAACTTTATTACCCTCAAAGGGATGTTATGATTTTATCTGATGTAATTTTGATTCTGATTCAACATTGACATTTCAGTTTTTCTTGTATTTACGTTGTTATAACACAGTGATATTCGTAGCATTCATATTGTCTTATAATGGAAATGGTTTCACAAATTATGTCAGTGGCTTGAGTTAGTTAGTTAGTTATTGGTTTTTATTATCATAGTGTCATACACTGAAGGTGCAGCCGTCATGAGCTTACAAGACACTTAGAACAAAAATACAGGAGCCTTACAAAACACACTAAAAAGAGAAAAATACAGAGGATAATGCTCCTATGCTTCCATATGCATATATACATACATACATACATACACACATACATGCATGCATGCATGCACCCACGTACATACATATGTGCATACAAGTCAGTCAGGCTTGAAACATTGAATCATATTATTGCTGTTACATGATAATGACTGCACATTTACATCAGCTTGTTAGCAAGCTTTATCCAATGTTAAAAATACTAGCTATGTTGGTAATTACCACAGTCAGAAATAAGCTGCAGCCACAAAGCCAAATGCTCGTAAAATACCATCACGTTAGTGGCAGGTAAATTAGCTTCACTCGCCAGTAACAAAACAATGGCTATTGCTAGAGTGGCTGGTGAAATTTGAACATTTAGTGACCATTTGGCCAATGGAAGGTAAACTTACTTTACATTACAACTGTCATTTTGCTGAATGAATACGCTAATATTGTCAAGGAAATTTACTAAATTTAGACTAAAATAGACATTGTTTGTTACTTACTTCGTCGCTTGACTACAGTGAAGAGTTTGTGCGCGCTGCCGTGCCGGCTTCGCTGGTGGCTGCAGTTACCCGCAGCAGTCGTCGTGTCACTAATGAGTCTTATTTCTTGATCCTGCCCCAACTTCCTTTAACTGAAATTCTTTTCCAAATCCATAGACAAAAATAAGGATATCGTCTGCGTATAACATAAGCTTATGGTTTGAGTGACCAATTCGTATCACAGGAATTGACGGATCCAGGCGGATGGCTGTCGCCAGGGGTTCAAGTGCCAGTGCAAAGAGACCCGGGGAAATACCGTCACCCTGCCTGGTCCCCCTTCCCAGTTCAAACTAGGGTGAAACCAGCCCATTGGTTAACACTACAGCTTTGGGATGGGTATTTGTTGTATCCAAGTAATAAATTTATCGTTAAAACCAAACGACTCCAGGGTGAGATATAGATAGAGCCACTCAACTTTGTCAAACGCTTTTTCTGCGTCCAGAGAGATGGCAGTTGCAGGGGAATTATCTTTACGGGTGGTCAACATGATGTTAATTAGGCGTCTGATATTGTATATAAAACCCACCTGATCAGGGTGGATCAAGTTTCTGCTAACTTTATTAAGTCTGTTGGATAGAAGCTTGGACAACACCTTCTCATCATAGCCAAGCAATGAGATGGGCCTTTAACTTTTACAGTCCATTTGGCCTTTACCACTTTTCAGAATTACAGTAATAACTGCCACCATCAGGGAGAGGGGGAGGGAGCCAATTTGAAAAGCCTCTGTGAAGACACCTAAAAGAACTGGGGCTAGCTCCATAGTGTAACACTAAAAGTCAGCTGTGAAGCAGTCTAGGCCAGGGGCTTTACCAGATGGTAGGCTTTTAATGACCTCCAAAATCTCCTTCATGGTGATGGACACATCTAACAAATCACATTGTTCTACAGTTAGAGTGGGTAGGTTCAGGCTGCTAAGGAAGGATCTGATGTTGTCACTACTTCCTTTTAATTCAGAAGTGTACAAGTCAGAATAAATGCGTCTAAACTCAGTATTAATGTCTGTAGAGCTGGTTAGCAGGCACCCCCCTGACTTCTAATCGCTGGTATGGTGCTCTTGGCCTCCCTCTGTTTTATGTACTGTATCTAGCCAGCAGTATTCCCACTTTGTCCCCCTCTTCTGTCTGGCTCTAAAAAGGGCAAACTCAGCTTTCCCAGTGAGGATAGTGTTAAACTCGTATTTGAGATGGGTTAGCACAGTTATATTGTCAGGTGTCATGTTTTGTTTGTAGGTATTGTCGGCTGTCCGAATCTGCCTCTCTAATTCAGTTTGTCTTGCCATATTATGCTTTTTCTTAAATGATGCATGTTGGATAACATGTCCTCTAAGGTAAGCTTTCATGGCTTCCCATGCTACCCCCGTTGAAGGGGCTGTGGGTAAGCTGTTTTCTTGTAATCTGGGCTCTTAAACATTATCTGAAGCCAATGTCAAGTAATAGGCTGGAATTCAGCCTCCATCTTGGGGTCCTGCTTGACTTGTTAAAGGGCAGAATGTTAACCATCACATGGGCATGATCTGATATGTGAATTTTACCTATACTGCAGGATATTGTAGAGGATACAGTGGAGTCAGAAATAGTCAATCCTGGAGAGAGAGCCATGAGGCAGGGAGACATATGTGTATTCTCTAGATGCTGGGTTGTGAAGATGCCAGATGTCAACTAGGCCCAAACTCTCACACCTGTCCTTTAACACATTCACTGATCTACGGGGTTGGCGTCTCGAGGGCTGCTGGTCCAGAACTGGGTCCCACACCTGGTTGAAATCTCCTCCCATGATCACTGGGTAATCACCCATCTCGCTCAATTTTTTTACTTTTGATGGGTAAGTGTAAACCCTTCACATTTAGGCTCAAAAAGCACAGTCCTTTGTTATAATGGGATTGCATATTGTGTATATATATATATATATGCACAAATAAGTTTTTTTATGTCAGCATCTGCAATAACCAGCGAAAAACACCACATACAACAAGAGAAACAATACATACAACATAGAACAAAAACAGACTGAAGATAAGATAAGCTGCCATCGTGGCTAATCTTGCAGTCGGTAGAGCGACACTCAATAACACAATAACTTTTAACTTTGCATACCCACCCAGGGACAGCAGAAGAAAATGAACATAAACATATATGTACTGCGAACCGTCCCCATTTTAGCTAAACCAATAAATGAAAATAAATAACCAATAACTGGTGTTAGACACCAATACTTTGTGGAGACAAAAATATCCATTCAGAACAGGATACAAACACAGCAGAACTGTATGAGTGTGGTTGTATCCCAGTCTGACAGAGCATGTCTAGACTGCTATGTGGCAAAATTCCAGGTCCCTGAACAGACTGTAATGACCCACATATTATACACGTACAATAACATATCGAACAGAAATGATCGTTACCTGGTTTCGTTTAGTGTGAATAAAAGTCAGATATTCTGTCCATCTTGCTGGGGTGTACATAAACCAAGTGCAGGCAGTGGGAAGCGTGTTATAAAACCATATTGTTATGTCCGCACAGTGGTAACGTGTAGGGGTCTGTGCCAGTCACAGGGTCCCGATGTATTCCAGGGCTTTATTCAGGTCGTCAAACTCCCGACGCCGTCCTCCCTCACCTTTGGGGTTGATAACCAGCACAGCCAGGAAGCGCAGAGAAAATCCTATGCGGCGTTCATGAAGCATTTCCTTACATTGTTTGAACTGTCTGCGCTTGTTGTACACAGTCTTGGAGTAGTCCAGGAATATCATAATACGATGACCTCTCCATGTCAGTTTACCCTTGTTTCTTGCTGCTTGCATAATACGATCCTGGTCTTGATAGTGCAGGAACCTGGCCACTATAACCCTGGGTGGCTGGCCATCAAGTCTGAGCGGGGCCAGCGCTGAGTGGGCTCTGTCTATTTCCAAACCCTTGGTAAAGTCGAGCTCCAGGAAATCTGGGATCACTGGTTCCGGCGTCCTCACAGGATTCAGGGAAACCCACAAAAAACAGGTTGTTGTGGGGACTTCTGGAGTCAAGGTCATCCACCCGCTAGTGAAGTAGCTCTAGCTCAGTCTGGGATGCAGGTGGGTCGGCTTTCAGTGCTTTATCACTATCCTCCAGAAAGTCTAAGTGACTTTCTACATCGGAGAGGCGAGTGGTAATGGCAGTTAATTTTGACTTCATGGATATCATGGCTCTGTGGATTTCGTCCAGTTTATTGTTGTGCCCACTTAAGATTTTTGAGAGAAGGCTGTGCAATGTCAGCAGCAACCTTGCCTGGTTCACCGTCTGAGACAGTCTCATTAGCTGCAGCCGCTGTTAGCTTGGCACAGCTAACACTGTCGTGGACGGTGTCATTGGCCGTACCTGCGGCTGGTAGCCATGCTGTTAGCTTGTTGCTGCTAGCACGGTCATCTGTATGCTTGGTGTTGCTAGCACGGTTTAAGATGGTATCATTGTCTGTGGCCGTCGTTAGCTTAGTGCTGCTAACACATTCCGAGTCATACAAGGAGGAATTCTTCGCAGCTGAACCTTTACCTGCGGTGTTCTTGCTTCTTGGCATTTTGACTGAGTTGGGTTTCTTTTGATTTTAATGTGTAAATAAATAAATACATAAATAAACTGAACAGCTTGTAACAGTGCTTGAACTGTTTATTTTGACTGCTGTGTTTATTCAGAACTAGATGTAGCTGTGTTAATTCATTGTCACCAGTCTCAGGCTACACCTTGTTGCTTAAATGTGCTGTATAAATAAACTTGCCTTGGCTAACTTTTACCACTAGAGTCCCATGCATTGATCACTCATCCAACACACCTGACATCTGCAATGGACTTTGTCACTATTTATACCATGTTACCTTTTTGGCCTAAATCTGTGACTTTTTTTCTGTTCATGTTATGACTTATTTCTCCAAACCTAAGATTTTTTTTTCAATCTCGCACTAGTCCTCCTTGGTATATTTCTGATGCATGAGAACAAATACAATAAACATGCTTTCAGTTTTCCTTCACAGTCCAAACACATGCAGGTGAAGAGAGAGAAGGTTTGTCCCCTGTGACTGTTAACAGACTACAGATAGATGCTCAGAGGGTTTGATACTTTAAAACCATTCTGACTTTATTAAATGTGTATAATACACTGTGAATAAAACATCCTGGATTTTTGTACATCAAAATCAACAAAACAGTGACATCATGTGAAGCCAACACCTAAATAATTACATGTTTGTTTAAACCAGCTAATATTGTACATCACATTACAGTTTGCTGCAGGACCTTTATGTTTTTCCTCCCAGACTGACACTTAAGGATAGGTCTTTTTGTTACTTATATTACTTACTTTGGTGCGATATTTCAACATTTTATCCTACAAGTCATATCTACATACTGAAAACTTTGAATCATCAGAAACAGTTTAACATCATCTGCCTGGGTTTAAAATATTTTCCAGTTTTTAAACAGTGTTGCTACTGAGGAGGCCAACATAAACATGAGCAGACACTCCCTTTGTACATGTGAGGTGCTACAGTAAAAATCAATATAAACAACAGTTAAAACAGAGAATAGACATAAATATATGAACAGTACAGTCTGGAACGGGAAAAACGAGTCTGAGATTATTAACAAAATAAAGGAAACAGTTATTTTAAAAATATGCATTTGATGTTTTGTGTGTTTTTGTATGGATTTTCCCCTGTTGGCTCCCCAGTTTGTAACAGAGAATACAAGTAGAGTCCTTATCATCTGTACTATACACATATACAATACACATGGATTCTCCAGATGCACGGTTAATTTTTTTTAAAAGATTTTTTGGGGGGCTTTTTAGCCTTTAATGTGTAGGACAGACAAGCATGAAGGGGGGAGAGAGAGGGGGAGTGACATGCAGCAAAGGACCACAGGCTGGAGTCGAACCCAGGCCGCTGCGGCAACAGCCTTGTACATGGGGTGCCTGCTCTACCACTAAACCACTGGCGCCCTATGCACAGTTAATTTTTATGGGTGTTTTAGATTTAGTCATGGTCTTGAGATGAAAACGCTTATTCGTTTTAGTCACATCTTAGTCATTTTTATCATTCATAATTTTAGTTAACAAAAATTCATTACATTTTAGTCAAATTTTGTGTTTTCTTTTATTATGTTTTTTGATCTTTAAACTAATCTAGTGAGGCTAATTCATGTATCAGAAATTAGAACCAAGCTGAAAGGTTGTATAAAAAATTCATTTAGACATTTTTTCCCTTCAACTACAAATAATTTCTACACACTTACAACCTGTCATTTCTCCAGCAGTGTTTGACAGGTTTAAGGGGTGATTTACTAGCACACACTTACTGATCATCATTTGAAAAGCTCAACATCTTTCTATTCATGCTTTCAAACACTTTGACACCACAAATAACTAATCTGAGACAAGTAGATTCATTGTAAACTCTGACTTATTCATCTCACTGTTAAGAAGCAGAAATGTAACTTAAATAAAGCCTGAATTCTTTTTTAGTCTGCAACATGTTAGTCCGGAGGTTTGAACTCGTGTCCTCTCACAGAGTTGGTGATTAAAACTAAACCTTAATTCCTGTCAGAGAAACTGAAGACTGTTTACTTACAGCACAGCCACACTCACAGATAACTGAGCCTCCAACCTGCCTGTTAAACAGCATCAAACCATAAACCTTATCCAGTCTGGAATGAGTGGAGTCCTAAAGAGATAAATTCTGCAGCTGGTGGCTGCTTGCTCTGCTGCTATTCAGCGGCTAAAAAGCGGAGCTAACTGCTATTCAGTAGCTCCACCATTCACAGTCAGACACACATGGCTGATTATTTACTGCTGAATTACAGCTCACAACTTGCACCAACATCTGATGCTGCTCCAGTGTTAGTGTTGTTGCTGGCTAGCGAAACATCCTGGTCCTGACTGTTTACTGGAGTTTACCAGCCTGTCACCCATGTGGCATTTGAAGATAATTACAGCCATGGCCGCTCTGTCATAGATTTTGTCTTAGTTTTTGTCATCACGATCTATTTTTAGCTTGTCATCGTCTTGTCACCTGTGCCTGATCAGTTCAGTCATCTGCCATGACCAATGTAGGTGTGTCTAAAGCACTATTCGGACGGGATTAGTTTTACATGGGCAGGTGGGGTAATGTCACTTTACCACAGGATGTCAGTAATATTAATGGCCGATTTGCATGAGATAAGAAATATCATTAAAACTACCACAAGTGGGAGGGGTAAATCCATTCACGCACCGTGTACGTATGATAGGACTGTCAAAAGCACCATGAAATTGAGTTAGAATATTTTCGAATTAATTTAGTAGAGTTCGAATAATATTAGAATTTATTATTATTATTATTATTTATTTATTTATTTATTTATTTATTTTTTACAAAAAAAAACAAAAAACAAAAAATAAGATGCTTATTGCTGGCGCAATATGAATGTGACACTCAGATGAAAACACCTGTTCTGACCTCACTGAAGTACCAGGTATGATCAACTTCTGCCTCGCTATCTGAGCAACGTTTGGATACTTCAGTGCGTAGTTTTCAACCAAAAGAGTGGATCCTGGCCGGCTCGTAGTGGTGTCTCATTCTGGTAACGTTTCATCTCTTCTTCAAAAAGGGTAGGCAGGGAGGCAGCAAGTGCAACACTCTCTCCCCGTCTCCCCGAACAGGTCACACATCGCGGACAGCGCAGTGGGTGGTGTTGGCACAGCGGCTCCTCCATCTACGCCTCTCCCTCCGTCGCTGTGTCCCTGCGTACCTGAGGTAATTGTCCGGGACCCTTTTACAGAAGGTAAAAGTCGCAGCAATCTTTACTGACATTGTGCGGTAATGATTACTGACATGGAACATTTGGACGGGACTAAAATCTCTGGTAATTATTACTTTACCCCACGTACCTATGTAAAACTAATCCCATCCGACTAGGGCTTAACCCTTTCCCCTCTGTTTGTCTCAGTTCTCATGACCCTCCCACCTCAAACCTTGTTCTTCTCCTCTCTTCCATCTCAGCAGACCACAAATGGCTCAGCCGCTAGCACCACTGCCTCACAACAAGATGCTCCTGGATATGAACCCTAGGGGACTACACAGCACAGAGCTTATCAAGAAGTGTCCGTCACCTTGAGTCTCGACCCCCACAGGTTCATAAACACTCCAGCTTCACCACTACTCCATCTATCCCCACAAACTCGACCCCGCTTTGACCCCCACCTCCATCATCCCATCATACACAACCCTGACCTGACCAACTTTTTGGGTCCTGTTCATCCCCTGACAAACAACCCTCTTTTTATCCCTCCCTTTGACCCCATCATCTCATCAAACTTGACCTGCTAATTTATAGAATGTAAAATGCAACAGGCTTGTGCTAATAATATTAGCATATTCTATTTGTTTGGAAAACGTGTTTAGTACAAGACAGATATTTTGTTGGTGAACCTTGTGAGTTGTAATGAAGCCAAATTTTGTGATGTGACCTTTGTTAAATGTGTTGTCCCTGACTTCAGGAAATCTTCGCTAGTCGCTAGCCTAATTGTAAAATGTAAAATGCCATAGGCTTGTGCTAATAACATTAGCATGTTGTATTTGTGTGGAAAATGTGTTCATAATACATTTTATTTAGAGAGCGCTTTTACATTAGTTAAAAACTATCATAAAATAGACTACAATAAAATACACAAAACATCATTCACATTTTAAAAGCCATTTTGAAAAGATGTGTTTTGGTTCGTGATTTGAAGTGGGAGAGGTCAGTGCAGTCTCGAGTGTGTTTGGAGAGAGTGTTCCAGAGGAAGGGGGCAGCTATGGAGAAGGCTCTGTATAATAAAGCTGATTTGTGTGCTTGAGTTTGAAATGGTCACTATTAAGTTTTATGTTTAATGTATGTTTAAAGGGATAGTGCACCCAAAAATGAAAATTCAGCCATTATCTACTCACCCATATGCCGATGGAGGCCCTGGTGAAGTTTTAGAGTCCTCACATCCCTTGCGGAGATCGGCGGGGGCAGCGGCCAGCACACCTAATGGCAGACGGCGCCCCAGACTAACATCCAAGAACACAAAATTGAATCCACAAAGTATCTCCATACTGCTCATCCGTAGTGATCCAAATGTGCTGCAGCCCCGACATAAAAAGTTGTTTTGAAAAACGTCATATGAACTCTGTCTTTAGCTTCACGATAGCCTGTAGCTCTGACTGTGCTCCGCGTTCACATGTGCGCGCTTGCGCGTGACCAGCAAAAGCATGAGCTTTGCTCACCCGTGTTTACATCACGTGACACGTGCACCGCATGGGGAGACAGCAGTAACCACAGAGCTAAAAGATAATTTGCACTACGGTCTTTTAGCAAAGGACAGCCCAACATGTCTGAAGACTTTGAAATTGAGGAGGAACAGCATTTCTTTGTTGAGCCGTATTTGTTTGAGCCCGAGTATACGGACGGAACTCAGGCTACTGGACTAAGCAGCCGCCGCAGCTCATGAGCCTAACCCTCAGCCAGCCGCAGAATACCAGAGTCGAGCACTGGAAACCTGGCGGTGTAGTTGTTTCAAATGGAAAGCAATGCCAACGGACGAGGAAAGTCTTTGCTGCTCAGACTGGGAATTGGCGAGTTTTGTGTTCTTGGACGTTAGTCTGGGGGTGCCGTCTGCCATTAGGTGTGCTAGATTGGTTGCGCCGATCTCCGCAAGGGATGTGAGGACTCTAAAACTTCACCAGGGCCTCCATCGGCATATGGGTGAGTAGATAATGGCTGAATTTTCATTTTTGGGTGCACTATCCCTTTACGGTGTGTTTTAGGTTAACAGCACTTAACAGCACTTCACAAAAACCCCACCTCCATCTAGTGTTTTCGAGTTGTAACTGCAGAGTGACACACCACTGCACAAGTATAAATGTTGACAACAGCATAGGCTGTGCATAGAGCTGATGCACAAGTATAAATTCGCCTTTACATTTCTGGGGAGATGCACGTCAGGCTACAGTTTAGGTACGGTGTCGATTTGATGCAGAAATATAAATCCTGCTTTACAGTGTGACAGCAGTGCCAATTTTACAGCTGAGAACACTGCAGATGTCATTTTGTGTATTTTTTTTTGAGTTTCAAGGGTTATGAAGCTGCTCTCCAATCCTACATTCCAATGCACTCTGTAGCATCCTGGTTAGCTGTTCTAAAGCATAGTAATGCTTTATGTGATGCTCTTAATCCTACTTTCTACCTTATGAAAATTATGCAGGCGTGTATGCTGTGAAAACAGTCTAAGTTTAGCTGATGTTGGAGGAGTAAGCTGCAACCAGCCACAGTTTTGTGAACATTAGGGGTTCACTGAGATAAACAGATGGTGGGGAGGACACAACAAGATGATAAAGATGAATTCAAAGAGCTGTGGGGTGGGATGTTTCCATCTCTTCAGTGGAAGCTTGTGTGGTGTTTAACTGAGTCACATGCCTCATGTGCATCATCATTTGTGAACCAAGTCTGTTTTCAGCATTTTTACACTTTTTTTTTGTGCACAAATTAAATCATCACCAAGGCCAACATTACTAGTAAAACTGGAAAAATTACATATTCTGATCACTCCAATAAAGTTTTAGAGCCAGTACGTAGTGGTCAATACAGCAACTGCAGCCTAAGAGCCCTGTGTATTGGCTGGACTGTGCTGGATGCTGCTAACATCTAATGGTAATGCTTTCCAACTAATGCAACCCAGTCTCCAGCAGCACAACTGTGCCATGGTCTTTTGACTATTCAAACAACAGAGGCCATTTTCCATAGTTTTTGTGCTTTTGTGGTGGTCAGCTGTCATAATGCCATGATTCTGGAAAGAGAGCCCTTTAGTTGTCCTCTATGTACTAGTTGGAGTTACTTTTAAATTGGTTAAGGCTCTGCCACAGACAAACTACAATGTGTAGAGTTATACAACACAGGGACATGGGGCTTGTTCCTCAGATATCCTTTGTCAGAAACACAGCACCTAGACGGTGAACACATTTTATGAAATGAAGTAACGTACAGAGCAGTAGCACTGGGTCAGTACCTGGTCACCACCAGGAGGGGGCTTCCTACAACATATGCCATTGAGTTCAGCCCAGGTGTTCAAAGGGTCTTTGAGTCTTATAGTGTGTACCTGCCTGTGGTGCTCAGATCACCTCAAACACCCATCTGTCCTCAGCCTTTGTGTCAGATGAGTCTCTCCTCTGGTGGGACTTTGAGCATGCTGTCCATCTCCAGCCGAGCTCCAGCCACCTCCTGAGTGCTTGGGCTGTATGCACCCTCTGACTGGCGCTTCTTCCTCGCCGTGAGCACCATGAAGGTCAAGCCGATGATCAGTATCAACATGCAGAAGCAGAGGAGCGGGATGGCTACCACCAGCCAGGGGATTCCTTGTTTATGGGCTTGTTTCTGCAAAAACACAGAAGGCAGAGATTGTGAAGATGTGGTGCTTTAGTCATCTGAAAATATAAACTACATGTGTGTGAAGACAGTTCATATCTGCTTAAACATTTCACAGATACTAATAAAATATGTTATAGGTA
Organism: Epinephelus fuscoguttatus; assembly: GCF_011397635.1. Taxonomy (NCBI): domain Eukaryota; kingdom Metazoa; phylum Chordata; class Actinopteri; order Perciformes; family Serranidae; genus Epinephelus; species Epinephelus fuscoguttatus. The sequence continues at coordinate 2,197,936 of NC_064769.1, read as the reverse complement.
TTGGAAGTTTGTTATATGCTGCTCAGCAACAAGTGACCTGTATGTATGAAACTAAAGAAGAAAACTGTAACAAACATACATTAGTGTCACAGATTGGACCGCTGTAGCCAGGTGGACATTCACACACAAACATGTTGAATCGATCTAAACAGGAACCACCGTTTCGACAGGGGTTTGACTGACACTCATCAATCTCCGATTCACACCTGCAAGACAGAAAACACATGACTGCACATGGAGAGGCGAAATATTTTAGGCCACTTAGAACATTTCTAAAGACATTTATGTTAGGAAACAAATTAACCAGCAGCGAGTAGACGGCTTGTTTGTTTGTACACGTTTTCGTCGATTAATGTGTTTTAATATGCTTTTAGCTGAGTGCCGTTTTAAGTTTTTGAGTCAATCAATCAATTTCAATCAATTTTATTTATAAAGTCCAATATCACAAATCACAGTTTGCCTCGCAGGGCTTTACAGCATACGACATCCCTCTGTCCTTTGGACCCTCGCAGCGGATAATAACTCCCCCCAAAAAAACCTTTAATGGGGGAAAAAAATGGTAGAAACCTCAGGAAGAGCAACTGAGGAGGGATCCCTCTTCCAGGACGGACAGACGTAAAATAGATGTCGTACAGAACGGATCAACATGATAAATTAACAGTAATCCGTATGACAAAATAAGACAGAAAGAGAGACAGAGACAGAGACAGAGACAGAGAGATGCAGGACAGACAGTAATGACAGTAGCTTATAACAACACTAATGAAAGTAATAATATTATAATAATAATAACGGCTATTGTGGTACAATACATTGAAAGTATGTATTAATATATGATAGTATACATATGTGCCAACAATCATGTCTATAAAAACACGGCAGCAGCACAACCACACGTCACACTATCCAGGCACCGTTGCAATATAAGTTAACCTGCGAGACAGTGGAGCACAAAGGCTCCGGAGAAGAAGCCAAGTTAGGGACATGCAGTATGGCCGACTTAGCAAGATGTGACATGGGTGTTAGCAAAAGGGAGAGAGAGAGAGAAGGAGAGAAGGTGCCCGGTGTATTATAGGAGGTCCCCCGGCAGACTAGGCCTAAGTCAGCCTAACTAGGTACAGGGCAAGCCTGAGCCGGCTCTAACTATAAGCTTTATCAAAGAGGAAAGTCTTAAGTCTAGTCTTAAATGTGGAGACGGTGTGCCTCCCAGACCGCAACAAGAAGATGACTCCACAGTAGAGGAGCCTGATAGCTGAAGGCTCTGGCTCCTGATCTACTTTTGGTACCTTTAGGGACCACAAGTAACCCTGCATTTTCAGAGCGCAGTGTTCTGGTGGGATAACATGGCTCTATGAGCTCTCTAAGATATGACGGAGCCTGGTCATTTAGAGCTTTATAAGTTAAAGCTAAAGTTGGTAATCCTGTTCAGAAACACTTTTTGTTATACTGGGTGAAATGGTCCTTCCATCCTGAGAGTAGTCAATACATAAGGTGTTCAGAAAAAGGAACGGAAAAATTCTACCTCTGTGGCAGCTGCAGGCCTGTAAAAACTCTGACCAATCCCTGCCTTTCGGTGTGAGTGGAAAGAACCAATCAGATGCCTTCATGTCTCGTCTTGCCCAAGCCCCCCTCTGTCCCTCCCTCCTCACTCATCACGTGTCACCGTTGCCGGAAATATTCAGCACACTCCTCAGCAGAAATACCGAATTAGCAGGAGAATAAGTTTGCTAAACAATGGCAGAGAAAAAGTACCACTCCCAGCGTTACTTGTAACGGCTCGCCCCGCTAAACATGCTAAGAAAAGAAAGTCGGAGGCAGAAAAGGCTGCAAAGAAAAAGGCTTTGGATAAAGGGACGAGAGGACAAACCAGAGTCAACATCGGTGCAGCTTTTGAACGGTGAAGACAACTGAGGGAGGTGAAGGGCCTGAAAAGTGATACAGAGGTTGCTGTCTTTCTGTTGGACAGGTAATTATTTGTTTTGCTTCGGGGGGATTAGTTATTTTCATGAAATATGTAACGTTAGCCAACTTAGCCACTTTTGTAGCTCGTATTAGCCCAATGCTAACATTAGCTTCTCTGTCGGTGTACTGCAGGATGCGCGTTCAAGTTTGTGGGGGGCGTGGCTTTAGACGGAGCACTAACAGGAGGGGGAAGAGGGGTGGGAGCTTAGAGGAGGTGCCACTTTCAAATCTCGCTAGCTCTCCAACATTACCAACTATAGCTTTAACAGTAGGATTTTAAATTCAGTTCTGGATTTTACAGGGAGCCACTGCAGAGAAGATAAACAGGAGAAATGTGTTCTTGCCTCTTAGTTCCTGTTAGTACACGTGCAGCTGGGTTCTGAATTAGCTGGAGAGTTTTTAAAGACTTACTAGAGCTACCTGATAATAGGAAATTACAGTAATCCAGCCTAGAGGGAACAAAAGCGTGGACCAATTTTTCTGCATCTTTTTGGGTCAGGATAGGCCTAATTTTGGCAATATTACGCAGATGAAAAAACACAGTCCGTGAAGTTTGTTTTAAATGGGAGTTAACAGTCAAATCTTGATCAAATATTACTTAGGTTTCATACAGTAGTGCTAGAGGCCAGAGAAATGCCATCCAGAGAAACTATGTCATCAGATAAAGAGTCTCTGAGTTGTTTGGGGCCAAGAACAATAACTTCAGTTTTGTCTGAATTTAACATCAGGAAATTGAAGCTCATCCAGGTTTTTATGTCTTTAAGGCAATTTTGAAGTTTAGTTAACTGATTAATTTCTTCTGGCTTCATCGATAAATACAATTGTGTATCATCCGCATAGCAATGTAAATTTACAGAGTGATTTCTTATGATGTTACCTAAGGGAAGCATGTATAGAGTGAATAGGATTGGTCCAAGCACAGAACCTTGATTAAAATTAAATGTTCCAGTCGAGCAGAATTTGATGGTCAATTGTGTCAAATGATCTAATTAAGATCTAATTAAACAAGTACAGAGACGAGTCCTTTGTCTGAAGCAATCAGATAAATCATTCAATAAATGAATAAATAAATTATAATCATGGAGAAAATCACACAACTGGTCTGCGACTACTTTCTCAAAGATCTTTGAAAGAAAGGGAAGATTAGATATTGGTCTACAGTTAGCTAACAGCTCTGGATCCAGGGTGGGCTTTTTTTTAGAAGAGGTTTAATTACAGCTACCTTGAAGAACTGTGGTACATAGCCTGTTAATAAATACATATTGATCATGTCTAATAAGTGAGTGTTAACTAAAGGTAAGACTTCCTTAAGTAGCCCAGTTGGGATGGGGTCTAAGAGACACATTGATAATTTAGATGAAGAAATCACTGCGGTCAGTTGTTGAAGAGAAATTGGGGAGAAGCTATCTAAATATATATTAGGTCTTACAGCTGTGTTTGAGGGCAGATGGGTACTATCTGAGGACAAGAGGTCATGAATTTTGCATCTAATAGTTAGCACTGTCCCGATAACCGACCTTGTGCTGGCTGAGTTTGCCGAGCGTATAGCAAGCCCTTTTAACTTTTATCACTACTCTAGCCAGGAGAATCAAGGACTCTGGCTAGATCGAGCTACCGGCCTTAGCTAGGTTTGGCTGACCGGAGCTGACTGGAGCTGGGGCTGTGACAGGAGCCGGGGCCGCCTTGGGGAACTCTGTGTCCAGAGCTTGACAATCCATTCCCGGAATCAATCATGGACTTCTCTGCTCTGTTTCTGGTGTTGATGGTGTTTCATCTAGTCTGGAGCCTAGGACACACGTTAGTGTCTCCTAATCGCCCCACCCGAATCCAATACAGCAGAGAGCTTCTACTCCGCTGGAATGTACAGGACCCACCAGGTGACCTTATTCTGCCTAACCCAGCTGATCTACTGAGACCCAGCTGCCAGGACCCTCCTGGAGGACAGGAGGCCACCATATTTGCCCAGGGAATTCCCCAGATATTTATCACACTCATATCCATCCTAGGACTAATAAAACGCCTGTGAGCAAATACACCAAGTTACAAAGAAATTCCAACTAATCTCCCCGGATGCACTGAACCTCATCCTCGGTGACATGAATCACTGTTCATTGAGTAAAACAATGAGAGACTTTTACCAATATGTCACATGCCCTACAACGAGCAATAAGATCTTAGACCTGTGCTATGGTAATGTCAAAGATGCATATAAATCACTACCCCTCCCGCCTCTGGGTGCATCTGATCACAACTGTGTGCATCTCATTCATGTATATCGCACTGCACTAAAAAGAGGCAAAGTGCAGAACATCCGCACTAAGAACTGGAATGACAACAATGCCTGCCAGACTCTCCAGGGCCTCCTTGATTCCACAGACTAGGAAATGTTTATCGAATTCTCTGCTGACATTGATGATCTGACAGATGTTGTTACAAGTTGGACTCCATACTATGAAAGTATTGTCATCCCTGATAAAAATGTCAAAGTCTATCCTAATTCTAAGCTGTGGGTATCAAAGTCCCTCAAAACACTTCTTCATAAGAAGAATAAAGCTTTTAGGGAGGGGAGCATTTTTTGAAGCGAGTGCTGGCCGGCGTGCAGCTCCGCCGAGCCGTGGTTTCCCAGCGTAGTATGTGCCGTGTGTTCGTTCTCCAGGTTGGCGTGTTGAGCCGAGGTGTGTGTGTGTGTGTGTGTGTGTGTGTCCCTCCGGTTAGCCGCCGCTGCTGCCGTTAGCTTCTAACAGCTAGATTATTGATTTGTGCAGGCTACAGCTGACCACGCAGTTTGCCTGGCGTTAGGCTGCTGTTTTGCCCTGCCTTGCCTCTCACCTTCATAGTTTGTTTTCTTTTTGTTTTACCTGGCTCACTTAGACAGCCGTTCTGCCGCTCTGCCTTCGTCGTTTAGACGCCCTTTTTTTAAAGTAGTGTACAGTAGTTCAAGACTGACCTCAGACTGTGACTCCTTAGTGGGGGGTGGGAAGTTAACACAGTATTGAGGACCTGCTAAATTTATGCATGTAGCATGTTTATTTTTGTTTTTCTTTCATTTTGATTTGAGTTTGCAGTTGTTTTGTATATAGATATTTTGTTTGGTTTCTTTTCTTTCTTTTTGTTTATTTGCGCAGTTGGCCTCAAAAACAGCTAAAGTTGTTGACTCTCTCTTTCTAACTTAACTTTTGAGTCATTGGTACAGATTAATATTGTACCCTTTGGAAATAAAAAGAACTATATAATTGTTTTTTAAAAAAGAGAAATAACTTAATAAAGAAATTATTTTATTGGGAGTAATAAAACTTGTTAAACTTCTTACATCGTGCCTGTATTCATTTGTGTAACTTACCTGTGTATGGGTGATTTTTGGGAAACCCTCTGAGAAATTAAAGTGAAAAGTAGATTCTTTAGGTGCAAGTCCTAAGGTGGCGTTGTTGGTGCTAATTCTCCAGATCTGCGTCTCGCAGTTCAACTGGTATTGCCACATTTGCACCAAGAATAAGAATTCCCATGGGAAAATTGTGCAAGTGGCCTCTAAGGTAGCTGGCATTCAATTGGATAGCCTAGATCACATCTTTAACAGACAGGTGCTCTTGAAAGCTCTGTCTATTCGCTCAGATGATGTTCACCCACACAATTCTGAGTATAGGCTCCTTCCATCCGGCCTTTGCTTGTGTGTCCCACGAGCCACTAAAAACAGGTACAAATACTCTTTTGTTCCTGTCTCTATCCGAGCATTGAATGCTGCTGAAGGAAGGAAGTAATGTCATTCAAAGCTGTGTACGTAGCTGCGGCTGCCGCCGTTGTCTTGAATTATTCATTGATGTTTATTGTTGTTATCATTGTTTATGCTATTTATTGACTGGCACCTTTTCTTGATTGCTCCTTTGAGAGACTGCACTTTACCAGACATTATGGCACTCATTTATCAAACGAACGCACGGCAGAAAACTGTGTGCACGACCATTTCCACGCAAGGCTCGGCATTTATCAATTTGGACGTGAGTGGACGCTACAGTCAAATCTCACGTCAGGTCTCAGCTCGTTTATGCAAGTTTGAGTCAGTGTGGATTTGCGGTGCATCACAGTAATGTAATGCAAGTATAACCTAGGGGCTATTGGCTAAAGGGATATTCAATACAGACAATGGACAACGTTTAGTCATTTAAACATTTTATTCAGGTCTTTTTTTTTAGATTCTTGTTCATTTCTTTTAGCATGTTATTAATTGCCTCAAGCGTGCTAACAACTGAAGCCAGGACCTCTGCCGTGATGATTGCTGGTCTTGACCCAGCACGGGAGGCGGAGGGCACGCACTTGCCCTCGGTTGCCTGGCTTGGTGGGTCTGGCTCAGTGGGACTGCTCTGGGGAGAAGACCTGGACGCCATGCTGTTGGTGCCTGGCTCTGAAACAACATTTAAAGGAAACAATAAAAATGTGTATCTGTGTAACATGTGTAAGCCTATTTATTTGGACAATATTGTACTGTCAGGGTTAAATTAACTGTAATGCAAGAAAAAGGAGGGCTATTAGTTACCATTCTGCTCCGGCTCCGACGCAAGTGCATCTGTGTCTCCACCGCCACTTATGCCAGAGATAGATTCTGACCCAATTAGTGAGGAGATTCTTTCCTCGGTCCCCATCAGGGTCAGGCTGGGGTCTGGTTGGCCTCCTCCAGTCTGCGTGCTGCTGTGCCTAAGGGCAGCAACACACTTTTTTGTTGCCAACTTTAAGTCTGACCACTTTTTCTTGACCTAAACATAAAGAATTGTGACTTGAGCAACTACCAGGCATAGGCTATTAGGCTACGGATGAATAAAAGATTCATTTTTCTATTATCATCATCATTAGGCATAGGCTACTTATTGAGAATTTTATTCAAACCTCAGCCGGAGTCCGTTTGTCAACGGCAACGCTGTTGACTGTCTCTGTGATCTTCTTCCAGACAGCGTTTTTATGGGCTAATGCCAGTTTTTAAACTCCAAAAAGCACATCTTTCTTTACCTCCACCTCAGACGTGAGGGTGTCGATTTCCAGCTCTGAAAAGTTTCTCTTCTTTGCAGTGTTTCTCCTCTCCATGTTGTGACCTCAAAGGACGAGGCCTCTGAACCACGAATATTTAAGGGCGTGACATGCTAATGACGATCAATTTCAGCCGCCGCATTTATCAAGGCCTGATCATTCGTACGCTGGGATTGGTCAGATACGAACGTTTCTTAAATCACACGCGTGTCCTATCGTAAGATGAATTCTGCGCTCAGATCTGCACCCGTTTCCATGCAAGATTCATAAATGAGGGCCTGTGTGTCTTATTGTTACTCTGTGGACTTTACTGGTCACTGTGCCCAGAACTCATATCATATTTATTATTTTTAGATATATTTAGATTTTGAGCTGTGCATGTTACATGTATTGTTCCCATGTTATGCATTGTCTTACCATGTTTTTATGTGTTTGTTGTGCCTCTATGCCACTGCAACCTAATTTGCCCTTTGGGACATTAATAATAAAACTGAACTGAAACTGTAGTCAAGTGTTTGCTACTAAAGTCTTAATTATCTTCTTGCTAGCCACAACAGCTTTGAGACAGCTGGTATTGTTTTCACCTTGTGAGTCAGTGTGTGTATATCTTTATGACCAAATGTGGCCATGGGGGCAGAGTTCTGCACTGAGACGGGTACCAGATGGGTTACCCGCAAAAAGCTGTGTAATACATAAAACGAAAATAATAGTAAAATAGAACTACAGGCAGCAGGTGAGGAAAAAAAATACTTAGAATAAAACAAATGAAAAAGATGTGCAGTATATGTGTATTATTTTTACATCAAAATCACTATTATCAAGTCGCAATTCCTTCTATTTTGAAAGTCAATGACACAAGTCAAACCTTTGACCCCGTCGTCACATTCGTCCCCGATGTGGAGGACTCTACCCATGAAACTTTGCAGCCCAAGGATGAGGAGGCAGCCTACACTGAGTTCAAGACACCCAAGGAGGATCCTTTTGAGGTTTTATAGTAGTGGAAGGAGTGTGCTAAAATGTTTCGTAACCTCCGCACAGTGTTGCACAGAATGTTTTTGCCATCCTTGCTTCGAGAGCAGCCAGTGAAAGTGACCTCTCCTCTGCTCATGGGAGCCCAGCTTCATGTGAGTGACTGTAGCCTGTGTCTGTGTTTAACCACGGGTGTGGGTCGGGTCGCGGGACTTTTATTAACGGGTGTGGGCTTTGACTTGGACATAATAACGGGTTATGGGTCGGTTCTGGTACTGAGCTTTACGAGTATGGGTGGGTGCGGGTTTTCAAAAATGGACCCATGTAGGCCTGGGGGCACCTATTGGAACTACCACAGAGGCCGTTTTGAGTATTTGATGGTCTGTCTGTGGACTGATTTTGTGACAACTATACATCACAAAGGGGCAAGATGCAGTCATGAAAAATGTACAGGTGTGTATGTAAAATCACAGTGAAGGCAGAGTCTCCAGATGGCTCTGGTCTAAGCAAGGGTGTAGGAAGTAGGGAGGGCGCCATTGCCTGCCAACTTTACGCCCTGGCCCACATTTAAGTTGCAGATTGCTGAATCACTGCTGGAATGATCCCATCACAAGATCTCTAGTCATTTTTACACAGAGACTGTGCTATACAATGCTTCAAAGTCCCTTTTTTACACTGTTTTCACATTCTAACAACTTCTTCAGACAGCATGCCGACATCAGGGAAAGAAAAAGGGGCGTGATGGGCATGACATGTAACACAACAGCGTCAGTCTCTAGTATGACATGTAACATACACATCAGCAGCCCTTTATAAACAATAACAATGACATAGTATGGCAATAACAATCATTTACTGTCTCCACTATATGGTGGCTGATCTCGTCTTCTGCTTAGAGGGTAAGGAGCTCCCAGACTTGATTGTTTTTCCAATGCAGACATTTTCAGCAACTGTTCTTCTTTTTTAAGTTAGCTGCTAACTGCTATCAGCTACTTTTTAAATCTCCAACAGTGGGTTGGACGCATAACACGTCTAAACGTCACACCCATGCCTGTCCTGCTAGCTGCCTTACTCATACAGAAAAAGTTTTGGTGTTGTTACTACCTCCACTGCTGGCTTAAACGGGACAGTGAGCAGGGTAAAAGGGGCAATATTTTATAGTGCAGGTGAATGGAATTTAGTTTGTGCTGCACAAAGCAACCTGTCTTTATAAAAGCTGTATCCCTGTGCAGACCTCTCTGTGAAAAAAATTCAGAGTGACTACTTTATCAATTAAATCTCAGACACAGAAATCCCTGGTGTGGAATCTGTCAGGGCAAGAGATAAAATGTGTGTTTTTAATCATCTGAGTGACTTGACCCTTTAAAAAGCCTTCTAAAGACTATCGGTAAAATATAACCCTTATGGTGAAAACTAAGAGATCCTAACTAATTGACACACTCATGTAGTCTCTAATTAGTTTCTTCTGAATATGCTGTTTATCTTTGACACTTTTGCACATGTATTTTCATGTATTTTTCATGTGTATTGTGTTCCTATGGTCCGTATTTCTACTGTGTTTTTCTATATAACTTTGTGACTGTTTAATGGGGTCTTACAAACTTATTGCTTATTCTTATCCTTGTTTTGTTTTTTTTGTTTGATTCTTCTCAGGTTTTAATATGTATTTTAGATAGACATTTTTTGTGATACTTTTCCAAATTACTTGTGTTTTTTATTGTACTGACAGTGCTAACTCCTAAATTACTTTTTAATTCTTGCTATATAGCCCCCTCTTTGTCTTTTGCAGAAATTCTTCTGAGAAAGGTTTTTTTGGCACCTCTTTTTCATGGAGTATTTTCAATAGTTTTTAAGCTTCATTTCTTGGTAGCATTTTTCCCAGTAAGGGTCATAAATATTATATACTAAGAGATTGTTTTAGATGTTTTTTTGTTGTTGGTTTTTTTATGTCTCTATGAAAGTTTCACAGCTCCTTCATAAAAACTATATTTATTGATATCACTGAAATTGAACTGAATTAAAATATCATGCTATTTCTTTGTATTTGTGAATGTTTATGCGCATTCATTCATTTATTCATTTACTGTATGACTCTAGATCCTGTAGCTCCTTATTCATAGTTTTTTTTTGCCATTGTTTCCAGTCCTGGGCATCTATTGTTTCCGGCTGCTCGTGTTCTCCTTGATTGTTAGGAGCACTCTTCCTATTTGTGAGAGGCTAATATTTTGCAGGTCATTCATACACAGATGGATCTTTTCAATTAATCATGTATTCTCTATCCTGATTGTGGTTTGAACCTCATCTCATATTCATTAGATACTCTACTGTGCAATATACAGCCATCTGTGCAATATTATGCTGTCTGTGCAATATTCCTTTAGTGATATTTCTTATTTATAGTTTCTTTTTATCATATTTCTATAGCTGTTGTTTTGCTGCCTTGTTTTTAACTTATACCTTTATTGCACTGAATCTGAGAGCTGCTACCTCAATTTCGTTGTACTTGTACAATGACAATAAAGAGATTCTGATTCTGATTCTGTGTGTATATCATTTGCCATTCGCTACTATTTTGTCATGCTGAAGATGGCTCTTTAGCTGAAATAGGTCCGTGTCTATGTTTTTGCCCATATTGAATAAGTGAATTCTACTATGAATGCCAGTGTTTTGTCTGTTATTAGAGTATAGCCCTTGTTAGAATACCACACAGTGCTATCTACATCTGTCTACTAAAGTGATGGCTTTTTGTTATTCAGGCATGACTGCTGGATGACACCACTAAGGACAAAAGTTACGAGATGAAGGAAGAAGATTGTTTATTGTTTCTCACAGGCTGCATCACCGATATATCTTGACACTTGTTTTGCCACTGGAGCCTTAATTAATAACCACTGTAAGCTGCAGCACAATACTTAGCCCCTATGCTGCCACACGTGAATGGTGGGAAGTTAATTGTTTACTCATGTTGTTAATTAAACCTGTGCTTTTACAGCTGTTAAATGTCAAAAAAGGCTTGAGTTAAACGGTCTTTAGGGCTGTAGGTATGTAGGCACTGCAGTCCATACCACAGGTCTTTGACACTGCTTTGAAACATAATTCCAGTAATCACATTATACTTCATCAGAGTGCTCTCACACCTGTAGTTTGGTTCATTTACTGACGTGCTGACGTACTGCGGTAAGCGTGTTGTGTCATTTCCGCTGTTTCTATGAGAACGTCTCTGTGGTGCTCTAGCAAACTTAGCTAGCCTGCTTTCTGCTTTCTTCCCTTCAGTTGCTTAACATCTAATTCAAGTCTTAACCCAGACTAATTCTGTTTAAGCACTTATAGCTCTCCTCCTTTTTACGACTTTCTTGCTAATCTGTTAGCTGTTGTTTGCACATTATTAGCCTTGTTAGCTACATTAGCTTAACAGTTAGTGATGGCTTCTCCTTCTGCTCTTTCCTGCTCGGTGTGCCAGATGTTTAGCTATGCCTCTGCCTCCTTTAGCGACAGTGGTAACTGTAACAAGTGTAGTTTATTTGCTGCGTTGGAGACAAGGCTCGGTGAATTAGAAGCACGGCTCCGGACCATGGAAAATCACTCGGTAGCTGCGGTAGTTAGCCAGCCCCCTGTAGCCAGTGCGGAGCCACATAGCATAGCCTCTGCTAGTGGTCCCCTGGTAACCCCCGTGCAGCCAGGAGGCTGGGTAACTTTCCAGGAGAAGTGTAGCTCCAAGCCGAAGCCCACAGTTCACCACCAGCCTGTTCATGTTTCTAACCGCTTTTCCCCACTCAGCGGCACGCCCGCTGAGGAGAAAACTCTGATCATTGGCAAATCCCTGGGGCCAGAGCGGGCGACACTGAATCAAATTTAAAACTGCTGGCTAAGGCTAAATGTAGATTTAGTAAGATCGTTATTCACGTCAGCGGCAATGACACGTGGTTACGCCACTCGGAGGTCACTAAAATTAATGTTGCCTCAGTGTGTGAATACGCAAGAACTATGTCGGGCTCTGTAGTTTTCTCTGGACCCCTGCCAAATCTGACCACTGATGACACGTTTAGCTGCATGTAATCATTTAATCGCTGGCTGTCCAGGTGGTGTCCAGCAAATAATGTGGGTTTCGTTAATCATTGGCAAAATTTCTGGGGAAAACCTGGTCTTATTAGGAGAGACGGCATTCATCCCACTTTGGATGGAGCTGCTCTCATATCTAGAAACACTGAACGTTCATTTCAAGCTTTTGTAGTACAACGAATTTCAGAATTGTGCGAGTGTGGCCGGAGAGCGGGTGGCAATGTTTGATGCAGGAAACTCGATATGGACTTGAAAATCAGTTTCGGAGTGGGGGTGGTTCGGAACGGCGGTGTTTTGGAATGGAGGACTGTCCCCGGCTGGGCAGCGCGTCTGCGCTCATCTAGAGCATCATACCTTGATGAAGTGAAAGGAATAAAGATAAAGATAAAATGATAACCCTTTTACTTTTATTATTATTATCTTATTATGCCAACTGAAGAATTAAATTTGTTTATTTGGGTGTTTTAGCTCTTTTCTCTGGAGTGGAAACTGACGCAAATGAGCTCATTAATCAATGAGGGGGAAAACAACATGATTCGACGACTAGTCGGCTAAAGGAAAAATCTGTCAAATCAGATTCGACTATGAAAATTCTTAGTCGGGGACACCCCTACTGACAACCCAGAGTTGAGACCAGGACTCAGAGTCGCAGTCCTACACGCTTCTCTGAGCTTCTTGTACAGTTACCCACCCATAACACCCAAAACAGGAGAATTAAATGCAGACTGTTAAATATCAGGTCTCTAACATCTAAAGCAGTGTTAGTTAACAAATTAATATCAGATAATCATATTGATTTACTCAGCCTCACTGAAACCTGGTTGTGTCAAGATGAATATGTTAGTCTAAATGAATTCACTCCTCCCAGTCATAATAATACCCACATTCCTCAAGGCAGCGGCCGAGGAGGGGGAGTTGCAGCCATTTATGACTCTAATCTGTTAATCAGACCTAAACCTAAACTAGATTATAATTCATTTGAAAGCCTTGTTCTTAGTCTTTTACATCCGACCTAGAAAACCTCACAGCCACTTTTATTTGTTATATTGTACCGTGCTCCTGGCCTGTATTCTGAATTTGTATCTGAATTCTCAGAGGTTTTATCCAGTTAAGTTCTTAAATCAGATAAAGTTATTATTGTAGGCGATTTTAACATTCATGTTGACATTGATAATGACTCCCTGGCTTCCGCGTTTATCTCATTATTAGACTCCATTGGCTTCAGTCAGGGTGTACATGAACCCACTCACTGTTTTAACCATACCCTCAATCTAGTTCTTACGTATGGAACAGTCTTTCTACAGAATCCCTCGCTATCGATCATTATTTGATTACTTTAATTAATAATTAATTTCTTTTTACTTGATTACACACCACTCAGCAACAGTTACTATACTAGATGTTTATCAGATGGTGCGGTTGCAAAATTTAAGGAAATTATTCCATCTTTGTTCAATTTAACACCATGTCCTTCAGTAACAGAGGTTTCCCATACCGACTTTAAACTCTCCCGAATTGATCATCTTGTCGATAGCGCCGTAGGCTCGCTATGAACAACACTCAACTCCGTAGCACCTCTTAAAAAGAAGTTAACAAAGCAAACAAAGTTCGCTCCTTGGTATAACTCTCAAACCTGTAAGTTAAAACAAATATCGCGAAAATTTGAAAGGAATTGACAATTAACCAAAGTGGAAAAATCTCGTTTAGTCTGGGCAGACAGTCTCAAAACGTGTAAGAGGGGCCTCTGCAATGCCAGAGCAAACTATTACTCAGCTTTAATAGAAGAAAATAAGAACAACCCGAGGTTTCTTTTCAGCACTGTAGCCAGGCTGACTGAGAGTCACAGCTCTATTGAGCCTTGTATTCCTTTGGCCCTTAGCAGTAATGATTTTATGAGCTTTTTTAATGACAAAATTCTAGTTTGTTCGTTCGTTCTCCCGCCCTACCTACTGCTGCTTTGTCCCCTTTTGTGTTCATTAATTGAGTCCCTTTATTTACCTTATTCTCGTTTTGTTAGGGTTTACTTTAGTGGGTTTTCTTTGATTTTGTTTAAGGTTCAGTTTCCTGGGTTATCCTCTTTTAAATATCTGTTACAATCAACTGGGTTATATTACACTGTTTGTTGGTTTATTTCCTGGTTACTTTATTTCTTTGTTACTTTGTTTACTGATTTGGTTGAGTTCTTTGTTTACTTTACTAGGTTATTGCATCCAGTTATTTGAATACCTTAATTCATTTTGACTATTTTGATTACTTTATTCTATTACTTTATTACATTAATTGTTTGATTACTGGGTTGCCATATTGTATTTCCTTTACCTGTTTATTTGGTTATTTGTTTCTGACCTTTTTATGTATTTAGTCTTTTTCTTTCAAGAGCAGAGCGCCATATTGTTGGGGGGGGGGGGTAAGCACTCGTAGTGAGGTCCTTTCACTCTATGCATATGAGTAAATGCACGGGGACACCCTAGACTGCACCATTTGTTTGCTGTGAGGATTGCTGTGAAGGTTGCTGTGAGGTTTGCTGTGTTGCACCTGAGGTGAGTAGCAGTAGCACCCTGGACCCTCCTCTGTGTAGTTTGCCTCCCCACATGTGGCCTCTGCTTAGTTTTATTTAGTTATGTTTAAGTTGGTTTGGGTTCTTATACAGACTTTTTAACAACTTAACTTTGATAACCTTGATATTGAGGCCTTATTTTAGTGAATAGTAATAAAACTATTATCTCCCTTACCAGCTTTATGTATTTCCCTTTGTTTATTAACATTCCTTTTTCCTCAGCAGCTCCAGTCCCTGTTTGCTTTATTTTTGATCATTATTATTACAGTAAAAACATTTGAGTTATTTGGAAAAATCACGTCTCTGACTCTTCAGTAACGTTCCTGTGTGCCTCCTTATCCATTCCTTCAACATTATTCAAGTTCTAAATGGTATTTCCTGGGGTGTAAGTCCCCAGGTGGTGTTGTCCAGCTTTCTTTTAATCCTCCCCGTAGTGTCCCTTGCCACATATTTAGATTGCTTCTCGCCGATTTCTCCAACAATTGGCCGCAGTGATTTCTTCATCTAACTCATCGTGTCTCTTAGACCCCATCCCAACTAGGCTACTTAAGGAAGTCTTACCTTTAGTTAACACTCACTTATTAGACATGATCAATATATCTTTATTAACAGGCTATGCACCACAGACTTTTAAGGTAGCTGTAATTAAACCTCTCCTAAAAAAGCCCACCCTGGATCCAGAGGTGTTAGCCAGCTATAGACCAATATCTAATCTTCCCTTTCTTCAAAGATCCTTGAGAAAGTAGTTGCAGACCAGCTGTGATTTTCTCCATGATAATAATATATTTGAGGAATTTCAGTCAGGATTTAGAGTGCATCATAGCACTGAGACAGCACTAGTTAAAATTACAAATGATCTTTTGATTGCTTCAGACAAAGGACTCGTCTCTGTACCTGTTTTATTAGATCTTAGTGCGGCATTTGACAAAATTGACCATCAAATTCTGCTACAGAGACTGGAACATTTAATTGGCCTTAAAGGTTCTGCACTAAGCTGGTTTAAATCTTATTTATCTGATCGTTTTCAGTTTAAGGTTCACGATGAATCATCCTTACGTACTAAAGTTTGTTTTGGAGTTCCACAAGGTTCTGTGCTCGGACCAATCCTATTCACTCTTTATATGCTTCCTTTAGGTAACATCATTAGAAATCACTCTAAATTTCCATTGTTATGCGGATGATACGCTATTGTATTTATCGACAAAGCCAGAAAAAACAATCAATTAACTAAACTTCATAATTGCCTTAAAGACATAAAAACCTGGATGAGCACCATTTTCCTTATGTTAAATTCAGACAAAACTGAAGTTATTATTCTTGGCCCCAAACAACTCAGACTCTTTATCTGTTGACATAGTTTCTCTGGATGGCATTGCTCTGGCCTCTAGCGCTACTGTAAGCAACCTCGGAGTAATATTTGATCAAGATTTGTCTTAACTCTCATCCTCTCTAACTCCACTCAGACGCCGGTGTCCACACTCCCCTCCTCCTCTGTTAAATGGTATCTCACAGGTGCACTACGTCATCAAACCATGTTATGTTTGGTATCACAGGATTCAGGAAGCTCTCAGCTTCCTCAGCTTCCTGAATCCGGCATCGTTTTTCTTTTATTTCTTATGGATTTTGCACCAGAGCTGCCTAAACACACTAAGTCCAAAATCGCGATGAGTGGTGACAAGTCATGTCATGCCGTTTTTCAAGGGGAAAAGTTACAGGATTACCCATGATCTCATGCGAGTGGGGACTTAGATCTTTTATAAAAGGTCTCACTCCTATCACTATTTTTGGCTGAGATATACCGCCTAGAAAGTGGGATCATAACTTTCACGCTTCATATGGCTTTATTTGGTAATATTTTATGGTGTTTCTGTGACATCAGCTATCAAAAGCACACCTGATTTCAATAAGGTACAATGTTTTAAGCTGGCTGAGTGTTGTTTGATCACTGATAGTACTGTTTTGAAGCCGAGTGAGCGCTCTCCGCAAGGGATGTGAGGACTCTAAAACTTCACCAGGGCCTCCATCGGCATATGGGTGAGTAGATAATGGCTGAATTTTCATTTTTGGGTGCACTATCCCTTTAATGAACAGACAAAGTTCATACAGTCGGATACAATGATCGCAGTGTTAACAGCTTTTTAATGAGGAAAAATACCCTCACTGACGTGCATTTGTGTTACTATGGTTACATGTATATATGGCCTTATCAGGATCTATCATGAGATTGCAGACAGAGTTCACTATCAACAGGTGGATTTATTATTGGTCTGGTTGTTGCTAAAATAACATATCAGCTATCATAAAGTCCTGTGGTTGGTTTTGTTTTCTTTCGCACCACAAATAAACTGCACCAAAGTCGTTTTAAATGAACCAAATAGGTTAGGTGTGAAAGCATCCTCAGAAATGGCAGAAAGGTTTATCAAAACCTGTTGAAATATAAACGCAGTTGATATTCCCTGAGACATCAGCATGAGGATTGCTAGAAACCATTCAATTAAGCAAAAAATAATAATTTGGGTGAAGTGACCATTTTGGACTTTTGCATTCTAATACATGAGGTTTTGGTACAAGCATAATAACAATCAAATTAATCCAAAATGAGCTCACCTGCTACCTGTAAATCCTGGCACACATGTACAGTTAGCTCCCCACAGCCCATCATTGCAGACACCATCATTTTCACACTGGACATCCTCACCACACTGTATTGGAGGATAGTCCCACCTGGAAGAAAAGGTTTGAAACTTTGCTTCAGTGAATGATAAATGAAATGTTGTTTTGTGTGGGCACTGTATGCTTAAACTACAGTTAGCTTCGCCTGTTCAAACCAATAAATAAAGGGATGAGTGAGTACTCACTGACAGAGAGGGCCACTGTAACCCTTGGGGCAAATACAGGTGTACATGTTGGGTCCATCCTGACAGGTGCCTCCATGTTCACAGGCATGATGCTCACACTCATCTAGATCCTCATCACAGAGTATGCCAGCATATCCAAGGTGGCAACGACACTCAAAACCAGCTAAGTAGTCCTTACAGCTTCCATGAACACAGGGCTGAGATGAACAGTCATCAGTGTCGATCTCACACAGTTCCCCATCCCAACCTAGGTCACAGATACAGAGGAATTTATTAAAGATGTCTTCACAAGTGGCTCCATTTAGACAAGGATCTGATTCACAAACAGGGGCGCTGCTACAACCCAGATGAATCTTTGGTTTTCCAACTAAGTGGAACTGAGATGGCTGCGGGGCTTTATAGTCATCCACAAAAGGGAGGTAGACTCTGCCAACCCTCACTGCACCCAAGCAGCCAGTAAAGCTCTCTGCGATAGCCAACATGGCTCCTTTTTCATTGAGAAAGCGAAGGCTTCCTGTACGCTCCGGCATGCTGCTGGCGTCTGTGATCCCATCCACAGTGATGACCCAGGGAGAGGCTTTGTGCTTCTTCTCAGCCATTGAGATGTTGACACGGTGCCAGTTCCCGTCAGCCACTCGACGAACACCTGTAAAGGTCAGTGTCTCGACACTGTTGCCAATGTGGATCTCCACTCGCACTGAAGAGTCCAGCAGCCCTACCATCAGCAGGTCAGAGCCCCAAGAGGCCCTCAGGAGCACAGCGTTCTCTGAATGAGTGCGCATCTCCATGTATATGTCAGAAACAGGTTCAGCCAGGGAGCCTCCAGCACTGTAGTGCACAGGGTTGTTCTCAAACGTGGCATTGTAGACACCTAACAGTCAACATGGAGAAATATTTGTATTATTATTTTATTGTTTTAATTTCATTTATTGTAAGGAACACTGACAATTTAGATTTGCACTTGTTTGCTGCAGAGTCAATAGCCATTTAACCAGGTAACTACTCAACACGCATCTGGTGTGTGACACATGCATTCACCTTCCATCTCACGGTCTCACTCTGCCCAAACAATTCTCACACCAGTGACGAACGTTGAAAAAAAGGCTGGCAGCTGAGTATTTTCAAACAGCTGGCGCGCCGGGTGGGCGGAGTTGAAGTTTGCAGCCAGACTTCAGAGAGGGGAGAGGAGAGGAGAGGGGCAGACTCCACCTCCATCCCATGCCGGGCGTCAATGTCCACTGGAACTTTAGCAGCACGCACGCGAGGGGCTGGAATTGTCGGATTGCGAGATCATAATGTCACGCAATAATTTGCAGAGAACCTTGAGGTATAAAGCAGGGCTGGACTGGGACAAAAAAATAGCCCTATTTTGGCCATGGCGGCCCTTTATGATTGGTGAAATATCATACGCACACACTGCGCTGTTACCAAAATTAAAATAAATCCCAGTAGTACCCTACATGCCCTGGAAGAGAGTACCAAGGCTAGAAAATCAATGTGCTCATTCACTACTCATATACATCCTGGTGGTAGTAACAGTTAGATGGCCACAGAGTACACAATGCCTATGGTGAAAGCACTTGCCAAAGAAACTCTACAAGGTTTATCAGTAGCTATGTTTCCATCCAAAAGTGAGTTGAATCATTGGGAAATGCATATTAAAAGAAATATGAATTCTGTGTGTTTCCATTAAATGTACGGTCTTTGGTGAAAACTACGTACTCGCGCGAGTTTTCCGCAGAACCGGAAACAAAACAAGTCTTGCATTCTTCTTCTACGTTTTCTAGTGGTTGGCAACCAGCTTGTAAATGCATTACCACCTTCCCAACCCGGAGTGTGGATATCACCATGGAGAGAGGTGCGCTACGTCAGACTTAATTCGAACATAACTGTTTCCATCCCCCGTTTTGCGAATCAACCAAAACCCGGCTAAAGCGAGCGTATTTTAGTTTGTGCAAATCAGGGGATTTTAATTCGAATTTTGGCATTTCCATCATAATTTTCCAATGCGATACTTCTTAACAGGCTGATGGAAACATGGCTATTTCAATTTTTAATAAAATGTGTGCAAGTACAAATAAGATACATAAATGCTGGCATTTTTTGTCCCAGTCCAGCCCTGTACACAGGTCATTAAAGTCCTTGAATTTATCTATTTCTGTATGAAACTGCATGAAAATAGGATTTCTCGGTGTGAATTTCAAAATTTTCTTGGGGAACCCCGAACCCTCCTTGAAATCTTTCTGTTTGTCACAATGGGACATATTACTGGATTTTTTTAAGCAGATGACTACACTACCATAGATTGATGTAATCGACCTTGATCTGCGCCATAAAACAAATATACGTCTATGGATGTATGTGGGGCTTAGGCCTATAGATATGAATATGTAAATGTACACTCATTTCTTCTGTTTGCCACATGTGCATATTAACTCTTTCAAGGTAAAAAAAAAACAAAAACGTGCCGTCATGTCCACGTATGTTCGTGACCACGCACGCACAAGCAGATATTACGTCACAAGCTAAAATCTCACTCCAGCCCTCTGACCAAAGTTGGCAACCCTGACTTACTGTACGTTCACACCAAAAGCTGCCAGAGCTGCAAAGGCGTCAGGTCTAATTCATTTTCAATAGATAGTGGCAACCAGAGGCATTCTGATCTGCAAAAGTGATGAGTGGCGGCGTTCGGCGAATTGCGCTGCAACTGAAAGTTGAACACTGGTTAACTTTATGTAAATTAGCTATGACGCGTTTGAGCTGCAAATGACCAGGTACCAATTGAAAAGTAGATGACCATCGCTTGTGTTGAACCCAGACAACATCCTTTGTTTACAGCTTTGGGGGGGAATAACAAATCAAAAAATGTTGCTCATATTCGGTTCGGGTTCGGCCCACTTGACATGCTGCTGTGTTGTGCTACGGTGTATTCAAGTACTGGAATTTGTTATTTATGTCACAATGCCTGAACGCAACACAGGCTTTGTGTGTTTTTAATGTTTAATGTCGGACCTATTTAGACTGTTTATCCTGTTTTCATTGTCCAAACGTGAAAGTTTCTGTACTCAGGCAAATGCACGAAGTCACATTTCTGTGCTCCAGCCAGTAACCTGCTTTGAGGCTCCTTTAAATTGAGAAGCATAATCAAACATTCAGAATTTGATGTCACAAGCACGAGTATTTTACCAGCGGCGCTGCTAGAGCGAATTCAGCTATTTTGCAGCTCTGGCAGCTTTTGGTGTGAACGTACAGTTAGGGTATGTTCCGATCAGGGGCATTGCTAGGAGTTGAAAACATCTGGGGCTTTAGCCCTGAAGTGAGAACAATTCCTTACCCGAGGGTTCGGGGGTTTGTCCCCCGGGAAAATTTTTGAATAATTCCATGTGATTTTAACGTATTTTGACAAAGAATGAGCACTCGTTTTCTATTATTGGGTTGCCCAAATTGTTGGTTAAAACCTGTTAAACCAGAAAGACTTTGAGAACGACTTTGCAAACTGTGTGAAACAATGCACTAATCACGAAGAATATGCTGCACTAGGCCTGTCTCTATATGCAATAAGTCAGTTAATTGCACGGTAAATTAAAAGGGCGCGATTAATTGCCATATTCATGCGTGTTTGTTTTCCTTGTCTCTCTCCACCAAAGAGACTGGATGACAAGAGTGTTCACTGCCATGCATCGTCTGGCAGCCAGGTGAGTTGGTTCATTAATGTAATGAACGGAGGGAAAGCTCTTGTCATGGAGTGTCTTTGATTCTGTGGGGGAGGCGGGGTTATGGGCTACACACACACACACACACACAGTGCAATCTTCGTGAGGGGGAGACAAGGCAGAGAAAAAACAAACAGTTGAGTGTAAGAGAAAGACATGGAACTTGTTCCTAAACCAAATGCCATGGCCCCTGTGTGGGAGTGTTTTGGATTTAAACCAAATGATAGAGGGGAGCCCAGTAATTTGGATGAGCTGGTGTGCCAGGTTTGTTCTAAAAACATCTCACAAAAAAGAGCGAATACGACCAACCGGATCGGAGTGGCAAAATGCAGCATTTTCAGGACATCACTTTTAACATTTTTTGAGAGGACGAAACGCTTGATGTTTCGCTAAAAAATGACATGTCCCCAGCAAAAAAAAAAAAAAAAAGAAAGAAAGGAAGAGAAAATCGCAGGGCCGTCAGGAGCAAACTGCCACAAACAACTAGAAGAAGTAGTAAGCCATGTTCTAAGCGGGATAATGTATAGTGAGCTGGTGACAGTTGAAAAATAACTCCCTTCAGGGGAATGGAACCCAGACGCACACTAAACATTATCCCTTACTTCACATTTAGATGTGTGTGTGTGGTCAGTTTGGAGTGGGAAATACATGAAAAAAAAAACCCGAAATGGACAGTTGTATGTGTATATACTTAACATCATTACGGATTAACAGAAACAAAAAAATCAAACATATAGTCATGTACATATGCCATGTAAGCTGGTGTGAAAGTGAGTGTGTTGTGTGATGCTGTGCTGCTTGCGTTGCTGTATGTTGTTGTGTTCCCGTGCTGTGCCGTGGACTTTAAGTTGGAAACAAGGTGCTTTATTAGTAAAAAAACCAAACAACAACAACAAAAAACGGAGGCTTAAAAGATTCGGGGCTGAGCCCGAAAGATCTGGGGCTATAGCCAGGAATGACTAGGTCTAATGACGTCCATGGTTCTGATCCAGAGTAGGCTACTGAAGTGATGATGACCAAATGAACTGAGAGTCCAGCATTTACATAGATTTTTTTTAAAAGGACTTTCTTTACCTGAGAAATTTACCTGTGAGAACTTTTCACTTTCTCCAAAGTTCATGAAGTGACAGTTTCAGATAAATAGTAAAATCCAGAGCCTGTATTTACCAAACATTTCAGAGTAGAACATCACTCCTTCCTCTGCTATCATTCAGGAGAGCTCCAGAGGAGTCCTAACTTGCGGGGAGCTGCAGGAGCTTGTGTTGAGGCAGAGAAATTTCACAGGAGGAGAGATGTATTGGAATACCTGATGGGATGCAGTGAATACACTGTCTATGCAGAAACAGATTTTTTTTGGAACAGGCAATGTGCAGCTATGAATCTACGTGTTGTAATATAGATGAGATGTCCCAAATAGATTATTTGCTTATCTAGCATACATGTTATTCGAAGTTTAAAATACTTAGGGGTCCTTATCAATCCTTCCCTTGACACACTAACCACTAATAACTACAATAAAGTGCTGAATGATATAGATTAGGAGATGGGGCACACTCCCTGCATTATTTCATTCTACACTTGCGCTTATTAAAATTAATGTATTGCCATATATTAATTTTATCAGCTCAGTGATACCTTTAGCTCCACCATATCACTACTGGAGGAAGTTGCATTCGGTCATCAGCATGTATTTAAAAAATCCTAGAATCAAAGCCTCTACTTTGCAATTATCAGGAGGTGTTAACCTACTTAGTTTTGAATGGTGTTTTGCCCTGTGTCCCATTGAAGATCAATTAACATATCCACACAGCCTACCAAATTTGATATACTCCAACATATCCTATAAGAAAGTTAAACGGGATTTTGGGCCAATTATATCATCCCTATTCACTGTTTGGCAAAAAGTGTCACAGTTTGCGAAAATACTCAATGAATTCTTTTGTCAACCTCCAGTTTTTCATAACTATTCTATTTTGGTAGATGGGAGGCTCTTTTTACAGTGGTGGTTTTACAGTGATAAAGGTATTCATACTATAATGTTCAAGACATTATTCCCTATAATGTTCAAGACATTATAGGGCAACAAGGCCTCCATGAGTTCTAAGACCTACAAAAGTCTTATAACTTCTTGTTCATCTTGTTTAATCTGGGAAGAAAGTCCCAAAACGTGTAAGAGGGGCCTCCGCAATGCCAGAGCAAACTTTTACTCAGCATTAATAGAAGAAAATAAGAACAACCCCAGGTTTCTTTTCAGCACTGTAGCCAGGCTGACTGAGAGTCACAGCTCTATTGAGCCTTGTATTCCTTTAGCCCTTAGCAGTAATGATTTTAGTTTAGTTAGTTTATTTTTTTTGAACTATTAGAGGCAAAATTCATGACCTCCTGCCCTCAAACTGAACCAATCTGCCCTCAAACACAGCTGTAAGACCTAATATATATTTGGATAGCTTCTGCCCGATTTCTCTTCAACAAGTGACTGCAATGATTTCTTCATCTAAATCATCAACGTGTCTCTTAGACCCCATCCCAACTAGGCTACTTAAGGAAGTCTTACCTTTAGTTAACACTCACATATTAGACATAATCAATATATCTTTATTAACAGGTTATATACCACAGTCCAATTGTATTTATCGATGAAGCCAGATGAAACTGATCAATTATCTAAACTTCTGTTCTTGGCCCCAAACAACTCAGAGACTCTTTATCTGATGATATTGTTTCTCTGGATGGCATTGCTCTGGCCCCTAGCATTACCGTAAGAAACCTCGGAGTAATATTTGACCAAGATTTGTCTTTAATTCTCATTTAAAACAAACCTCACAGACTGTGTTTTTTCATCTGTGTAATATTGCGAAAATTAGGCCTATCCTGACCCGAAAAGATGCAGAAAAATTGGTCCACGCTTTTGTTACCTGTAGTCTGGATTAATGTGACTCCCTATTATCAGGCAGCTCTAATAAGTCTTTAAAAACTCTCAAGCTAATTCAGAATGCAGCGGCACATGTACTAACAGGAACTAAGAAACAAGATCATATTTCTCCTGTTTTAGCTTCTCTGCACTGGCTCCCTGTAAAATCCAGAATTGAATTTAAAATCCTACTCTTAACTTACAAAGCTTTAAATGGTCAGGCTCTGTCATATCTTATAGAGCTCATAGTTCCCTAATATCCCACAGGAACACTGCGCTCTGAGAATGCAGGGTGCGTGGTCCCTAAAGTCACCAAAAGTAGATCAGGAGCCAGAGCCTTCAGCTATCAGGCTCCTCTCCTGTGGAATCATCTTCCTGCTGCCGTCCAGGAGGTAGACACCGTCTCCACATTTAAGACTAGACTTAAGACTTTCCTTTTTGATAAAGCTTATAGTTAGGGCTGGCTCAGTTTTGCCTTGTACCAGCCCCGAGTTAGGCTGACTTAGGCCTAGTCTGCCGGGGGACCTCCTATAATACACCGAGCACCTTCTCTCCTTCTTTCTCTCTCTCTCTCTCTCTCTCTCTCTCCTTTGCTAACACTCATGTCCTGTTACTGCATCTCGCTAACTTAGCTGTACTGCATGTCATTAACTCGGCTTCTTCTCTGGAGCCTTTGTGCTCCACTGTCTCGCAGGTTAACTTATATCGCAGCAGTGCCTAGATAGTGTGACGTGTGTGGTTATGCTGTTGCTGTGGTCCTGCCTTATGCATCCTGCTGCTGTTATCATTAGTCATACTTCTACTGTTATTATACACACATGATTATTGTTACATATTATGTATACTATCAGATATTAATATATACTTTCAACATATTGTACCACAATAGTTATAATTAGAATTATAATATTATTACTTTAATTAATGTTGTTGTAAGCTACTGTCATTACCGTCTGTCTTGCATCTCTCTCTGTCACTGTCTCTCTTTCTGTCTCATTGTGTCATATGGATTACTGATAATTTATCATGTTCATCTGTTCTGTATGACATCTATTGCACATCTATCTGTCCTAGAAGACGGATCCCTCCTCAGTTGCTCTTCCTGAGGTTTCTACCATTTTTTTCCCCCCTTAAAGGTTTTTTTTGGGGGAGTTTTATCCTTATCCGTATGTTGTTAAGCCCTCTGAGGCAAATTGTTATTTGTGATATTTGGCTTTATAAATAAAATTGATTGATTGATCTTACAGCTGCTAAAAGAATGGTAACTTGTTGCTGGAAACAACAACATACACTGTCAATGGGGAAATGGCTTTGCTCATACTGGGGCATTGTGCAGTTGGAGCTCTCTACAGCACAACTACATGATGCCAAAACACAAAACATTGCCAGCTAGTCAAAGCTACTTGAGAAGATAAGTGTTTTACTATAAATATTTGTGGTTTAGTGGTTCTTTCAGTTTTATTTTTACATATTTTACCTGCTTGTTGACTCTTTCTTATATTATATATATAATTTCTTGTACATGCTATACATGCTACAAATACACAAACGTACATAAGATATGTGTAATTTTTTTTGTCAATTTCACATACATATATGTTACGAATATCCTTGGCTTTTTTGTGGATATCATCATTTATGATGGATGATTACCTAGCACAATTAGCAAAATATGCACAATATATACAATACTGTTATGTAATTGTTGTTGGGATAGTATGACTGTTTTGTTTGTTGTCATCGTGGCTGTCAAGGCATTTATGGCGCAGTTGCTGAGTCCAAGACAAATTTCCCTTAGTGGTACTTGTTCGGCTGATATAGCCATTGTATAATATTTACCTTTAGAGGAATTACACTTTTTCATGTCATTATTTTGTTTGTATCTGGATGTTTACATATGTATTTATACTTGATCTGTTCAGTATTTTTTTGATCAGTCACTGTTGAGATAGTTTTTGACATACTAAGGTTGGTCATCTGATTATTTTAATTTTAATTTAATTGGATTGTAGGCTCAGCATACCTATTGGCCACTCTTTGTATTGTCTCTATATCTTGTTCTGTGGATCTTTGGGTCCGATTGGATGATTGATTGATTCATGCCAGCTGGAGTGATTCAGCAAGGTCCTGGCTGTTAGATATGTGGGCTATACCCACTTTGTGCATTGAAGTTGAGGAAAGCCAAGTGCTGAAATGCTGTGCGTTATTAAAAGACTGATATATATGATATTTGTGAGTGCTGACATTTGGATTTATTCAGTTTGTGAGTTTTGGGTCGGCACCCTGTGATTTTTCAAACGGTGAGTCGAGCACGTCAATTCTTTTGTTTTGTAAATTACAATGTGACCACTACTCAAACCATCAATACAAGACCCTGAAATAGCTCCATGGAACAGAATTACCTTCCCTGCCAGTGCATGCAGTATTAACCTCAGGCTAGGTCTATAAAGATGGTCATACACTCCCACATACCCACTGTGATTAAAACTGGACAGATGGTTGACACTGTGTGTTTCAGAGGGAGTGTGCTTGTAAGAGGAATTGATAGTCTCCAAAAAAAATATCACCAAATAATCTAAAGCATACAGAAAGTTATCATTTTAAAATCATAGGAAAACAGTCAACCCTGGGGGAAAAAAGCCCTGTCTAAATTGTCAAACTCCTTAGATGTTATTACTACTAATAACTACTATTTACATGCTGCTTATATAGTAAGAAAATCTTCACAACTCATAGGCCATGATCAGAATTAGGACAACAGATTGGATGTATAGGGCACTGGAATTTCCCACAGAATACATCTTATGTCTAACCAGCTACAGCTATAAAATGATTAAGATCTTCTCACATTCATATCCGTTATGAAGGTCCACACAATGGCCGCCATTGACACAAGGATCACTAACACACCACACACGTGTTTCACAGGTCTTTCCGGTGTATTCCTCTGGACAGGAACATGTAAAATCGTTGAATGTGATGGTGCATTCCCCTCCATTTTGACAAGGCTTCATCTGAAAAGAGAAGCAAACGGATATGATACAATCCAGATAGGGATATGATACAATCCAGACACAAGGAACAACAGTTCTTAAACTGTAAAGTTTCAAACTGTTAGCTATGGTACTCTATGTCACCTATCCAAAACTGTTAAGGGTTAAATTCTATGTCCTGCTTAGGCGGCTGCGAATGTCTATATTTCAGTGAATGAATGCATTACAATGAATGCATTGTCAAGGTCAGAAAGGTTCCTCTTAAAATGACCAGGTATTCTTCAAAGGTTAGCTAGAATTTAGAAAGTTGCAGGTTTAGCAACTCCTAAACAGAAAAGAACACACCCACAGAGGTGTGTCCTCTGTAGGCACAGTTGGCACAATTTCTGCATTCATACATGGTAGAGTGGGAGAGCTTCCTGTTTTTGTTGTCAGCATGATTCCAAGATGGTTGATCCCATTTTTAGCAGTAGTCACATCAGATTAATGGAAATGAAGCCTAAAGTGGCCAAAAACATGTTTTGAGAGATCACAGTGACCTTGCTTTGACCACAAAATTCTAATCAGCTAATTCTTGAGTGCAAGTGGACTCCAAGTGGCCAAATTTAAACAAATTCCTTCAAGGTGTTCTTGAGATATTGTATTCACGAGAATGAGAGGGATGAAAAATCAAGGTGATCTTGATCAATCTAATCAGTGACTTTTCTTCTGTTATGTGTGAGCATAACAACACAGCAATTACACTTAGGGCACCCACAGGCCCAGAAGCGTCTCTGGATAGACAGACAGGCAGAACATGTCACATAGGTAGGCTCATGGTTGTACTAGCACCCTAATTCACAATATAACAAAATGTTAAATTATCACGTAATAATGTGAAACATTTCACGTTATTACGTGATATGGGATCACATAAATAATATTGTTATTATTTAGCACCGCAGCACCTCCACGGACTATTACATCTAGACGGTCCCGGTGTCGCAGGCTCCACTTCACTCAGCTGCCCGATAAACCCGCTGCTTCTTCCTACTTTAACCTGAATAACAAACCGGGGCTCGTTGCTCTGGTTGGATCCAAACGGAGAACCGGGGCTAGCTCAGAGACTAGCGGAGGCTAACTGGCTGTGCTTCCCTCCGGTTATGCTGCGGCTAACGCTCCGCTAGCCGCTCCCAGCTAGCTCCGGTTTCTTATTAAGGTTAAAGTGGGAAGAAGCAGCGGGTCTGTGGGCAGCTGAGTGAAGTGGAGCCCGAGGAGGGAGCCCCGGTTTCACTACAGGCAGATTCACTTGCTACAGGGGCGAGGAAATAAAACCTGAACTGCCAATCTGAAAAGCCGCCGATGCCGAAGTGCAGACGGTGCAAAAAACTAGGCTGACAGACACTCACCGACAGCCCGACTGTGGTCGACAGCCGACCGTCAACTTGGTGTGTCAGGACCTTTATGTGTCATAATCAGGTTGTCAGAAGCAGTGAAATCTGCGTCACACTTGTTATCAATTGTGACAGTTAGGGCTGGGTGATATGGCTTAAAAAAAAAAATCTCAGATTTTTTCACAAAAAATCCGATTCACGATTTAAATCGATTTTTTCCCCTCCTAGTTAAAAAAATAAATAAATATTTGCGGCCTAGTAGCACATACCTGGGGTCCAAAACTCTCAGCATGTGAATAAACCCCAGCTTTTCCACGGTAGCCTATATATGGGCACCATATCTCTTGCAATATACATGGCGACTGCATCCGTGATCACGTTCCCTACCATCATACTGGATCACAACGGAAGTCATTTAAGGTTACTTTTCCTATAGAACAGGTCTATACCTTGTCCTTTTATTAAACAAACTAAATAGCCTTATGTTACAAACTGAGCCTGATGTGTGTGGCTTGTGTGTGGCTTGTGTGTGTGTGTGTGTGCGTGTGTGCGTTTGTGTGTGTGGAGGTGTATATGTGTGTAGTTGATGTAGGAGGTATGAGACGTTAGTGCGCCGGGTGTGGTGTGTGACGTCAGACCGATGCGCCCCAGGAAGAAAGTGAGGCACGTGCTATGTTTATTTACATCATGCAGCCACAGTGAAGAAGCCTACACAGTTCTGCATGCTGTTTTTGAGTTATTTCCCTCTATGTAAAAGTCAGACACTGATGAGAGAGGCTGTGCATCATCCCTGCAGTGCTGAAAATAAAGTGCCATTCTTTAATGCAGACGAAGTCCTGTTGTTTGTTGCCACAACGAGCTAACACAAGCTAAAGGAGCTAATGGTCTTCGGAGGTCCCTTTACTACGGTTCGGGGGTCTGCCAGCTTGGCGTTGGTAACACTTATTTATCTTATTTACACAACGGCATGTCATTTATGTCCCTACACGGTGCGCGTCTAAAATCCTCCTCTGCTCTCTGTGTCGTGCACGGCAGAGTTCAGCCCTGATGCACACACACACACACACACACACAGACACAGACACAGGTGTGCACACAAAAGCGCTGAAGAACTCGTTCCCTTTCTTGAGAATGAGTTCTTGGTTCTTCCCTACTCACTGCCATGTTGTTTGTGTATCAAGCGTGTGGGGGGGAGGGGTGAGCCCACTCTGAACTACGGGAGCCCAGCGTGGAGCGACGGTGGCGGATTTTAAATAGAAACTCGATTTTCATTAAAACAAATCAGCCTAAACTACAAATTTGAATTAATCGATAAAATCGATTTATCACCCAGCCCTAGTGACAGTACTACTGTAAGAAATAAAGCAGAATAAAGTACTGTGTTCTACCTTGCAAGTATCATCACTGATGCAGCCATTTTTTACATTTTCAGCATCATTTGGTAAATACACTTCTTCCTCATCCGAGCTGTTCCAGGCATCCACATCTAGATGAACTGAGTCCAAACGGAGGTCCTGCAGGCAACCTTTGTAATGCCCTCCCCACACGTCAGAGTCCCAGTCTCCTGGAAGTCCTCCTACAAAGGCCTGATCCCCGCTGTAAATATTCACCTCAGGGATCTGTCCTATTCCATAACGAAGGCCTGCATGCTCAAAGGTCACCTGTCTGTGTTTGACTTCCACCTGTAGAAGCTGCTTCTCGCCAGTAGTGACAAATATGGGAGCTGTCAATGGGGCACTGTTGGTCAGAGAGCTGACAAATACCCTCCCCATCCCCAGGTAGATGGAGAAGTAGACCTCTCCTCCCTCTTCCTTTGTGGGTCTCCTCAGCTGGAACAGCAGTCCGTCTGGCTTCAATGACCTCAGGAAGAAGGACACGTTGAAGTTGCTCCCGTAGCTCTTACCTACATCATATGTGCTGAAACTCCTTGTGTCCTCATGGCTGTATGTCCATGAAGGGTATTCTGACAGGAAACAATTGGAAGTTTGGGTTAAACAAAAAAAAAGGACTGACACAGTTAATAATAAG
>NC_064769.1:1532500-1542500 GCF_011397635.1 Epinephelus fuscoguttatus | reverse complement strand
TTCCACTCCCTCAATTTATGTCATTAGATTACGGAGTTTATTTACAGTTTAGTTTAAGTTTGCAGCGTGGACAACATCATCCATCTTCATGGCTCAACACATGACAGATGGGTACTGAAGAGGAAGGGGGCTTTGGCAAATAATACATAGAATGATGAGATGTCAAATGATGACATGGTGTAACATATGAGTAGAGGTGACATTTGGTTTCTCCAGTAAAACACAGTAGTATTATCTGACAAGTTTTACAATCTATCAGGACATAAATGAAGACACAAACACTATTATTTGGTTGTAAAATATTGACAGGAAGTCTTCTTGTTTCATTTAATGTGACATGTCAAGATAAAAATCCCCTCCAGGTTGGACTAATACATTAATACATGTGTATATATAGGTGTATATATTTTCCTTATTATACAAATACAGAGCAACTCTTGTTCTTGTTTGTAATATTGTTGCTGTGTAATAGTAAGGGAGGGTGAGTGTTCATAGCAGATGTGAAATAAATGGAGTTAAAAGGAGCACTTCATCCACAAAATGCCCATTTGTATATTAATGACTCACCATGTTACACTGAATTCCTGAAGATTTTTTTTTTTTTTTCCCTCGCATGCCCCTAGTGAATGACAAATCCAGAAATGGAAAATTTCTTGATGAATGGAAGTCGTTGAGGTCCAACAGCTACACCAGATCACAATATCCGTTTAGTCTCATTCATTCAGTCATATGTCCAGTACTTTGCAAACAAATGCATGAGTACTAACACCTTACCATTCAAAACACTTACCCATAAACAGAAGGGGTGTAACAGTACTCGTATTTGTATTAACCTGGTCGCTATGAGGCTTTCGGTTTGGTATGCATTATAAACTAAATGATACATTGAAGGAGCTGCTGCACAGCGACAGACTCTTCTATTGCAGCTAAGCCAGCATACAGTCGCAGTACAAACCCTCTGAACCGGGATATGAGAGCCGCTGCTTGGCTATAGCCTCTCATTCAGCAGCTAACATTAGCACAAAGCACACACCCACAGCAGTGAGCAGTAACTGCTGCCAGGCTGGGTAGCTGATTCATCCAGAAAAACTAAAAGGTCTGTTAGTGACAGCTGTTTAGCTTGTGTTTATATGACCAAGTTCTTTCAGTCTAATAAATATGAATAAACATCTCTGTTAAGTGACAGAGAGCTTGTGGAACGTAGCAAAATCACCACCGACAGAGTGGGAGAAAGTAACGACACTGATACCATGAGCTCAAATGTCAGTCGTATTAACTGCAAGGTTATGTTAAGGACGGCTCCAGTGTGTTGTCTTGCAAACAGAACAAAACGGTTGAACAGTCTAACTCCACACTTCAGTACTACACAGTTCACAGTCTTTTCATGTTTTCAACAAGTATTTGCTAAAATGTATAATGTGTTTAGAAAGAAATCGCAGATTTTGCTTGTCTCAGACTTTAACAAGTCCATTTCAGTCCGACAGTAGTTTCTGCTTTGTACAAAAAAACAAAAGCCCAGATTATGTTAGTTTTTATTAATTTAAAACTTAAAAGTTCACCCGAACCTGAACAGTCTCACGCATGGACAAGTAGAGCACCTGGGCAAGATTGTGATTTAGAACTCTGCTCAATGGAATGCACCAGCAGAGTTCAAATGCATGCATACCTTTTTGCTGTTGTTAAATGCAGGGACCTTTCACCCCAATTCATCAAGTTTTTGGATTGTTTCTTCACCAAAGAGGCTTGCTTGGAGGTATGCCTGAAAGTTTTCTTCACTAATTCAACATAACACAGGATGAGTAATTGATATACAGATGATAAATTTGTAGCTAAATTATTCTTTTAAAGACACACTCCTAGATTGTTATAGTACGCAATAGGGGCCGCAAATATTGGCATCTCCTTCTAGCTCGCAATATTCTTAAACCTTTGCTGTCCAAAATACATACTATGAACACAATTCCCAAAAAGGACAGTATGTACTATATACCAACTGTAGTAAGAAACTGTTTTAGGAGCTACTAAACAAGAGATCAATGTGCTTAATCATTTTGTACTAACAGGAAAACTGACAGATGCCAACCAAATTGTGACTCTGGAATGCCACTGCCAATCAAAGTGGCATTTAAGTGATTAAATGTTGTACTTTCATAAAGTTGGTGTCACTTACTAGTAACAGAGTTTAACTAAATATCTCAACTTTTAGTCCCTAATATGAGTCAAGTATACTCATTAATTTTTACAGTCTAAACTTACAACTAACTACCTGAACGGGGCAGAGTCTGTTTGTCAACCAATCTAATACCTGAATGGGTCTGACATGGACTGGGTTCAAACCTGACTCCAATGACCTCAACTAAAACTAACAGTGAGCTGGGAGGATGTTTTAACATTTGGGGGATGCTATCGTGTGTTATAACTTGAGCAGGGATTGTCTTTGACTGTGCCTTCAATCAAAAGTTTTACAGTTCCTCACCAAGTACATACTTTTCACATAGTTGGAAAGTACTCTGGGTATATTTAATAGACTTGTGAGCATGAGTGTGTATATAGTTCATGTGTATGTACTAAAAGCATATATACACTCATAATCTCCCCTCACATCACACACATGCATTCATATATCAAAGTCCTGCCCTACACAATCTACAGGTGAAGCACAGAGTAATGAATGATGGGGTTCAGCTGTATGACGCAGACACACAGAACGCTGCACTGTACCAACTGCAACTGACGCAGGAAACAGTTCATAAACATGATGGGAAGCAAAAAGAGACTATGTATGCTAACTCCTAGTGTTAGTGTTCTTTATTATACAGTACATTCAACTAACCTAAGCATTGTGTCACAATCCTCTTTTGAAATTGCATACAGAAAAGGACAGAGTACATGAAAGTAACAAGCTAAATACTAAAACTGCCAGTTCCTGGGAGAAAGGCAGAGAAAAAGAAGTACATTACATTTAAAGAAAACCCTGTTTTATCCCATTAGTTTTGTGGCAGTTTCTAATCTATTACCATAAATCCATGATGGACCTTTCCTTCTAAATTGTGTGGCAGTTTAGATCCTTTCATGTTAACTGCTGACATTCGCAAACAGTGGAAGTGTGGGATTATCCACGATCAACTGTGCAGTAATGTTTTTACTTAACTGCAGTTAAAATCATTATCCTGCTGGTACCATGGTCTCTTATGCTTTCTGCAATTCAAATGGAATTATTAATTTCAGGGCAATGCACTCAAACAGAATATTTATGTGGGCACCAAAGATGCCAACCTTAAGGTGTGCTCAGACTCAACACAGATTTTTGCTTCATGTTATATATGCAATTTAACTGCTGAAGTGTTTATTTGCCTCTTATGACTGCCCAGCCATTCAATTTAAACTGGCTAGCAACTTTAATTTCCAAACCCTCCATTAACTTCCTATTCATTCTGTATTCTTCTGAAGACTCAGCTTGTTTTCTTTTTCTAGTCTCCCTATTGTCTCGACTTGGAGCTCCTTGGGACAAGCAGGATTTTTGTCCTTGTACTGAAACTTGACTCACTCAGATGTGTCTTTGACTCAATATGGGCTGCCCGGGGTAAATTTGCATGCCCTCTTTGCACTGATTTGATAAACATTGGTGGAGCTTTTGAAATTCGCTTTGCATTCAGTCTGAATGCACCTTTAGAAAAAATGTAACTTTGCCTCCAAAAAGTAGCAGCTCAGTAAAAGAAGAAATCAGTCTCTCTGAAGACAACATTGTCTATGACCATAGTAGAGCAGCAGGATACATTCAACCTTTTTTAGAACATCAGTGTTAAAAATAGTTAAATGGTCTATACATGGCTTCTGTTGGAGCCATGGTACTCGTAAAAAGGCTACAAGCCAGTGCCTGATGTGCCCCCTATATGAACTGAGGCATGTAGATCCTTTCACATGTACTGTACATGGACTTTTATTACAAGTACTTAAGCAACACAAGCTCATATGCATAGAGGTATATCTTCAGCCTTGACACATTCTAATGTCACATTCTTCCTGCCAGCAAGCCTTGCAGTATGAGGCTTGCGTGTCGTTCATTCTCTCTGCCTATCTAGGCTTTGTCAGAATGGGAGACCAGCAGTCCATCATACACTCAGACTGCAAACAAGCAGCCAGATAGGCTTGCAGGAGTGCAAAACTCAAGTCTACTGTGGCACTAACTTTGACAAAGTGGAATATGTTACTGATTGACCACTTCACTAACAAGCAGGCCCACAGTAAGCAATGCAACAGACTAATGCAGGTGGACTATGGGAAGAAAATCAAAATGCATATACAGTAAAGAAGACAATTGTGCTGAAATATTTCTCATAACATGTGGTCAATGGATCGCTATCTGCATTTACCCACAAACCATCCAGCCAGTATGGCTTATAAGAGAAGAGGAACTCATGACAATCATTAGTTCTAGCATTAAGGCATGGTTTTAGCTAGCTTGTTGGATAGAGCAGTTTCTTTTCAGGGGAAGAACCATACATGTGGACACAGAAACACAAAAATTGTTGAAAGAAAGACTAATGTAGTCACTCAGCAGCTACATGGGAGAGACGGTATTTCCACCTGACAAGGTGAATGGAAAACTGGCTTCATATCTTTTCTCATGAACAACAAGATCTTAAATCTAAGACCCAGATAAACATTTTAGGCACTGTGCCTAAAAGACAAACTGTCTTGTGTCAAGAAGCTGAGGTGTAAATATCGTAAATTTTCAACAGCTTTAAAAAGGAAGACTCAAAAGTGAATAAAAAATAAAAACGCTATGGCCCAAAACAAACATGCTGATTAGGGTAAAAGAGAAAGTCTTCATGCAATCAAGTGGACACCCTTCATTAAATTCATACAATCCACTCCTATAAATACAATGCTCCAACTAAGAAGGAATAACATTTAAAGCTCAATAAACTAACTATTGTCCACTAATATATTAAGCAATATTGTCAATCTGGATAGAGATTATAATTCTTTCATCTGATTCAACTGGAAGGCACATCCATAAGGCTTTAGAAGGTGTTGCAAAGCATTCTGCATGGTTCTCTCCCAATATTAAAAGAAAACAACAGGGTGATTATTGCTGCATCACAAATAAAACAACTGGTCCAATGAACTTAACAAGTATGACATCAAGATATTTCATATCACGAGAACAACAACGTGAACCTTGTGCACAACTGCTTTGGAGCCTGAGAGAAATAAACTTTGACAAAAATGAAATGTCATGAGGAAATTAGAAGAAACTAGAGCTACAATAGAAAAACCCAGACGTCTTAGAATAAAAAGAAAGAAAGGAGCAGAGTGGGCAACCTTAAAACCACCCCCCATTCCAACCCTAACATACCTCCATCACTTGTAGGGCTTTTACACATCTCTACCATTATTGACCATTATTGAATTCTTCAGCTTTATTCACGTTACCAGCATTGTTTCTATTAGTTTGCTGTGTTTTCTACCGTCTCTGAAGTGTATGTGGTGCACCTTTAGGTTAAGACAGGAACTGGATGTATATGTGGATCTGCTCCCGCAGGCAGATGTGGATGTGAGACTTAAAAACTTGAATTGTGTTCTCCATGTGTATTTAAGAGTAAAAGGTGAGGACACTCTGGTGGTTGCCACGCACCAGGAGGATGGGAGGCAGGTCCTTAGACAACGCCTCCAGCCAGGCCATGTACAGGGCGCTGGACACCGCGCCCTTCCTGGCCAATGGCAGACTCCTGCCAAGAGGAAGAGGAGGCAAGAAAAAGAGAGGGCAATAGTTAATAGAGCTGCTTCATTTTAATTAATTGATACTGCTACTGATGTAATACCAGAGCATCAGTAGTGATACCAAGCTATTACTTCTTTTGATACCTCACTTTTAAATTGATATGCTTCTGTAAAACCCTTTTTGTTCCATTAACAAAACCAAAAATGAAATAAAATAATCACGCTTGTCTCAACACAAGCACATGTTTGAAATATATGCCCGAATAAAATACAAATAAATTAATCAAATAAGAGACCACATAAGAACATGCCTAAAGTCACCTATCACCTACAGGGGGTTCCCACACATTTTGCAAACTTTTCCTGGACTTTTCAAGGACCCATAATAAACTTTTTTTTAAAAACATATAAGATTCATATGCACGCACTGGTCAAGTTGCACTTACAGTTTACCTCCATGTCTGTGAAAACATGGATGCTTCACACACATCTTCCCCTTGACAGCACAGAAAATCAATCAGCACAGTTTCAAGGTGGACACCCAGGATTAGTGTCACCAATTCAGTATCTGACCAAATGCACTGAAAAATGGCCAGAAAAGTGTTTTATGCAGAGCATTAAGATGTCACAGTGAAGTCAACCTTTGACCTTTTAAATATAAAATGTCATCCCTTTATTATTATTATATCCTTTTAGATATTTGTGTGAAGTTTTGTCATAATTACCATATGAATTCTTGAGTAATGCCCATACACGTTTTGTGATATCATATTGACCTTAACCTTTGACCTATGACCACCAAAGTCTAATCAGTTTATTCTTCAGTCTGAGTTAATGTTTTTGCCTAATTAGGCGAAATTCACTCAAGGTGTTCTGAAGATATTGTATTCAAGAGAATTAGACAGATGCAAGATGCACCATTACATGACAAGGCCATCTGTGTTATTAAAGAATACACAGGCATAGGCACAAACATAAACACACACAAACACACAAACACAAACACACACACACACACACACACACACACACACACACACACACACGCACACAGCAGCTTACATGACAATGAGGTTGGCTGTGCTTGAGTGCTCCTTCAGCAGCTCGTTGAGTCTGATTTGACGATTAGTCTGAAAAGCAAAACAAACACAAATACAGGTTCAAACATTCAGGTATCAGCTTACCAGATACAGTATTTACCACAAGCTGCTGCAACACTGACACTGAGCCACACTGCTGGCTGAAAACATAACTGTTTTCACATTGTTAATAGAGCCAGTTACATTCACTCGCCTGACTTTTTCTTGGGTAAGATGAAATCATATGGGACTTTGTTCAACAGTGACAAAGTGTTTAAACATCTGAAATCAAAATACACAGTACGATACAGAAAACAGTGAATTATAGTGATTAGTAGGGTGCTGACCTTGGCGCGGTATAGCTCCAGCTCATTGTCAGTAATTCTCCAGGGTTCGCTGTTCTTAAGCCTCTCAGCTGCCTCTTGCTCCATGTCATCTTCCTTTAGCCGATACGGCTCGATTATCTCCTCAAAGGCCGCCATGCTGCATAAGAACAACAGCTTTATGGTTACCCCCCTCATACAAGCATCATAAGGCCTTAAAGAATACACAATTATATTGCGTTCACTTTTTTGATGTCATCTGACTCCCTACAGAATTAAAATCTGTGTTTTTTTAGTGGAGTTTTGTGTAACTGCTGTACAAATCACTGTGTGGAAAATTTAAAATCTTTTTGTTTATTTCCGTGGATTTTGGTCTAGCTGCTCCTCTGATCTAACAATGCATGGAGATTTAAAATGAGTATTTTTCAGTGGAGCTTGGTGTCACTGCTACTCTGATTCGACTCTGTATGGAGAGTAAAAACCAGTGTTGTTTTTTTTTTTTAAACTCAAGTTTGCTGTAACTGCTACTTTGATATGACTCCGTATGAAGAGTTAAAAATCAGTATTTTTTTTTGAAGGAGTTTGGTGTAACTGCTCCTCTAATATGACTCTGTATGGAGAGTTAAAATCAATAACTTTTCCAGAGGAGTTTGGTGTCACTGCTCTCTCAGTGATACACCAGATAGGGTTGTGTAAAGTGTTTTTTTTTCTTGTAAGTTATTTGGTCAAATCATGCAGAAATTTAGAGCATAATGCATAACTGAAGCACTAAAACTTGAGCCTTACTTTTGTAGTTTGGCCCTGGTTATTATCAATTACAGTGGTGATATTGATATAAGACATCGATTGGGTAGCAAGTCAACAGTTCATCCAAACCCCTTATTTAAAGATCAAACTGAAAGGGAGCATAGCTGAAATGCTGCTAACAGTACCGCGCTGCAGGATGCATACAACTAAAGTAAGTACAGCAGGCATAGGTTGATTTTTGTGTTCTGCTTGGATTTCTCTTCCAAATAAATTTGACTAACCTTTCCAACCTGTCTGATTGTCTGTTTCTGACTCCTTTTTAGTAATATCAGCAAATCGCAAATATTAATTTGGTGAGTATGTTTTTATAAGTGATATCAATGATGTACAGGTCTACAAAATGGAAGCACAAATGGAATGAGCTGTAGTGATCCTGAAAATTCCAGGAAAAAGACAAAACAACCCTGTTGTGGATCCACATGACCAAAAGCCATATGGAAATATGTAGAATATCCGTCAAAGAGCCCCATTTATTTGTCAACGAGTCTGTTGTAAAATCATATAAATATTACTGCTGTAATGATTATTGATCTTGATTGATGAATCAATACAATGATCAGTGCTTCAATATCATCGATGCAAAGTCGAAACATAGCTCCATATCATCATCTTTAGGTAACACCTTTATTTTAAAATTCTCTTTCACCGTCAAAGAGCAGCAGGCAGATAATGGCAAGCAGCCTAGAAAAGAGACTATAAGGGTATTGTTGCTTTCTGGGGAATAAATCAGCAGTATGGAAATATTTTTGGTACAACAGGTCAACAGGCAAAGCACATGCTGTATGTAAACAATGCTGTTTTGATTTAAGACAATGTAATGTTACCTGCCTGGCCAGGTGCTAACTTCTGGCTACAGCAACATTAGCTGCTCTGTTTCAACAATATTAAGCTTATGCAACATGCATGCAGGCTGAAATCCAACCGTGCTGTTCTGTCAGGAGATGCAGCAACTTAAACCAACGGGGAGAAAGAAAAAGTATAAATAATCCATGTAATCTGTTAAACTACAAGTAGAGTAGCAAAGTATGAAAAGAGTAAAATAGATCATGGTTAGGGTTGAAAAGAAAACCTCTTTCAGAAAGGGCTTTCCTATGTGCTGTTTTATGTGCGTTAGGGGAGTCATTTTAAAATAAACTTGAATGCACTTAACCAGTTAGTTATTTCTGTGTTGATTTTATCTTTAATGGCCAAAAAAGGGGTGGCAGCTTCTTCTCTAATAGACTGCATTAAATGAGCACATGATAAATTTAATTTTGAATTCAATTCAAATACCTTTATTGCCACAGCAATTTGTAAATAAAAAAAGAAGTAAATTAGATAAACAAATACAAATAAAAATAGAAGTAAAAAAGCAATCATATTTTACATGTTGTGGCAGACTTTGTGATTGGCTAATATTGCATCATTGTCTTAAGAAGTGTTAACATTGTATTATGATGAAAGTAGTGATTTACATGTCCAATAAATATATAATTTTTCTAATCATTATATGTTCAAAGCAAACAGAAATGTAATGTAAGCTCTCCTGACTGAGCTGCTAATTCTCTGCTTCTGCAGCCATAATCTACCGATGTAATGCCTTCACACAAACACATGAGGGTGGCAGAGATCCAGTCTTGCACTTGCTCTCTGGCTAAAGACTCACCTGTTTAATATTCATTTATGCAGACTGATGACATGTGATTCATGTACTTGAAGGTTTAATATAGTAAAGATAAACTCTATCGATGAAAATCAACAATGGTTTTCTATTGCTTTCGATGTGAGTGATATTCATAAAGGAACATCCCACTTTGGGAAGTGTTAGGATAATGCTCTCTACATGGCTGATGGTGGATTTCTGCTCTGCTTCTATGTGCTGCAGGATTTTCCATATGATACCGTGACATATATAAACTTTTTGTACAACAATGGAGTAGGAGTTGGAGGATAATCTTAGAGCATTTTTTAGATCAACATTGAGATTATGATGTAGTTTAGTATAGATAGTCTTTCTTATCTGTTTTATTATTATTGTTGAAAAATTAATACGACTCTTATTCAGGTTTCTAGTTTGTAATGGTA
>NC_064769.1:1475000-1527500 GCF_011397635.1 Epinephelus fuscoguttatus | reverse complement strand
CTACATAACCACATGACAACTTTGATAAAAATGATGTGGAGACAAAACATTCACTGAGGCGGATTAACTATCTGCAGCTAGTTCAGGTCTCAAACAAGCCAATATTACTGGTAAGAATTTCTAAAGCTGTCAGTTGCATCTCATCCTTTTATTAAACAAACTAAATAGCCTTACATTATTTATCTTATTTATATGACGGCATGTCATTTCTGTCTCTACATGGTCGCGCATTTACAATTCTCCTCTGCTCTTTGTATCATGCATGGTGGAGTTTCGCCCGGATGCGCGCGCGTGCACACACACACACGTACGTATGCGCACGCACACACACATAGACACAGACACGTATGAACACACACACACACAGGTGAGCACACAAGAGCACGGCTCAGGCCGCATTTTCCTGACCGAAGCCGACCCAAGTCCAAGACAATTATAACCAAGCACAGAACTAATGGAGTGGAGCCTGTGTTGCGTCCAGGCGTTGTCACGTAAATAACAAATTCCAGCACTTGATTAGGCCATAGCACAACACAGCAGCATGTCAAGTGGGCCGAACCCGAGCAAAATACTGTGAAATACAGTGAAACTGATATGATTTTTTAAAAAAAACGTGATATGAAAATTTTGTCATACTGCCCAGCCCTAGCTTCAAGTCTAAACTTTGTATGGGAACTGGTCAGCAGTAATGTAAATTTAAACATACTGGCTGGTGCAAAACCATCAGAAAGATCCTTTAGTTAATTTGCCTTGTTGAGTAGGCAGTTATATCAACTTTTAAGTCAGATTTCATTTTTATGTAAGTTTTGCATTTTTATACAAAGATTATTTTCAAGACTTAGAGTCAGTTCAGACTTGAATCAAAGTTTTTGCATTTATGGTCACTAAAAACTTGAAGGTGCAGTGTGAAGGATTAAAGGTTTCAAATTGGCAGAAATGAAATACGATATTCATAACTATGTTTTTCAGTGTGTATAATCACCTGAAACGAAGGATTACTGTGTTTTTGTTCCCTTAGAGTGAGACTTTTATATCTACATAGGGAGCGGGTCCTCCTCTATGGAGATTGCCATGGTGTTTCTACAATAGCCCAGGACGGACAAACTAAATGCTGGCTCTAGATAGGGCCATTTGCATTTTTGCATCAGCCACTGTAGTTCTACTACACACTGGGCACACGGGAGAATCCTACATACTAGACCTTCACCTAAAATAAAAACAACCTAAAATTGACCATTTGTCATACAGAGATTCTGTAAATCTGTAATTTCCTCAGTCATATGTCCCATTCTGTGTCCTGACTACACAGTATCCCAAAGTATGCACCAAGGACATCAATCAAACAGTCACCTCGGAGCAGCCAATTATCAATATGAAAACTGTCAAGTAAAAATGCTTCGTGATTTACAACAAAAAGGTGTGTTTGAGTTGTACATAATGACCTGACATGCCAGACAGTTTGTTATACGGAACCATCTGTGACACAGTCACTGAAAACTGTTCAGAAAAGGGCAGACACTTTCAAAAAATACTTGGCAGGTGATTGGATGAAGCATCTGTCTATCACCGTCTATCACGGGCTAACTCCAACCAGATAAACACACCATATGATGAGGAGAAAAAACATCTTTTCCAGTGAGAAAAGCCTTTAGTGCTATTCTCTTCTATCAATGAAGAAATACTGTTTTATGTCTGTTGGGAGAAGTTTGCCTTCAGGGCTTTAAGCCAGATAGTCCTGAAGTTTTAGGAAAAAGTTTAAAATGAAAAGATTTCTTCCAGAAAGCCCTGAAGGCAAACTATTCCCATGTGCTGTTTTATGTGTGTTAGTGGAATCAAAGTAAAGTAAACTTTAATGCACTTAACAGGTAACAATGATTTATATTATTTATGTGTTGTTTTTATCTTTTATGGCCAACAGCAAAAAAGAAAGAGGTGGCAGCTTCTTCTGTGACAGATTGCGATAAATGATCGGATATTATTGTCTCATATCAATCACAGGCCCCAAAATCACATACGATTTAAATCGCATCATGGCAAATGGGGATGCACAATAATATCGGCACTTCATCAGTACCGGCCAATATCAGCTTTAAAATGAACTATAAGAATTTATTGTATTTCATGTCTCCATCTGCTGGTGAGCCATCACAGTAAGAGTATGCACGCAGAATATGATATTAATTCCACTACAGAAGAGACTTGATGATCACTAAAATTGGTTAGGGAAAAAGGGGATATACCGGTTATCAGTCAAATTAGTTGTTACATGTCGGAATATCAGATATCGGCAAAAAAAACCCAACAATATTGTGCACCCCTAAGTGGCAGACTTTGTAATATCGGCAAATATCTAATAGTCCAAAGAATCAATATAATATTGCACTGTGATAAAAAAAAACGTAATTTACACCGCTATTATCTACTTCTGTTAACCTTCAAATCTGACATGGAGGATGGGGATAGCGTGCAGTACTTACGCTCGGCGGTCATGATCAATCCTGTTGATCTTGCCTCCAATGAAGACACGGATCTTGCATTCCTTCCACCTCTTCTTGTTGGTGAGCAGGTAGGGGATGAGCAGGGTCAGACCTGGACAAGAACATCAAACAGGTTCACAACACAGAGTACACTACATCCACTGTGTCTCACTTTGTTGAAGTTTAAGTACAGAATATGTAAATTGTCAGTGACAGTCATGTATTCCTAACAACAGCTTTGCGGACATGATGATGAAGAGCCACATTTGAAGTGTCACATGCCACAGTGTCTTCAACATATGAGGCATGCCTCTGGCCTTGTTCACATCTTTACACCCTGCTGATATGACAGAGACCCCAAATCATTATGCCTAATAGAATATGAGTCAAATTAACATATTGGCTCTATCAGCTCCACTGATCAACACTTCACTAAAAGATCTGATGTTTCTAACAGCTGTGGATTGATCTGCCTTTTTCGTTTCTCTGTGACCAGCTCAGACTCCAGTGCTCTGTGTGCTCCTTTCTATTACTCATATTGTTCTGTGTACATGTATGTCTGTGTCTGTAACTTTTTATCATTATTTTAGTTTATTATTATTTTTAGTTTATGTGCCAAATTCAGTTTACCCAATACAGATTTCTACACACACACACACACACACACACACATATATATATATATACACACACACACACATATACATACATACATACATACATACATACGTATGTATGTATGTATGTATGTACGTATATGTAGTGTAGTGAATCTTCTTGTGTGTAGTTAATAGAACACTTGATGTAGTGGTTCAAAGGGTTCAAATCCTGCTAGGGTCAACGTCAGCGAAGGCAACAAAGGCATGCAGTTGCACAGCCAAATAAAAGGCGATCAGCGTCCTTAACAGGGGCGCTTCTCAAGCCCGTTGTAGACAGGAGGTTCCGGACGTAAAAGCGGATTCATACACAAACATATGTATATATAGATTGTTTTCTGTCTCTTCAAATAAAAACACATTTGCGCTTCTAATGTTGGTCTCTACAGAGGTATTAGCCTACAATGTGATATGTAGTCTTTTATAAAGCACAGGATATCCAGATTTGTTTGTGATCATTCTGATCCAGATCTTTTGACACTTACCATCTGACTGACTAAAATTGACATATTTCTTTCTCCCAGACTCACCTCCATCATCAAACAACCACCAGACATCCACTGTGCCCTTCCCTTGTTTCTTCCGGAACTGCTGGCTGGCCTCCAGCAGCCTCTGGTCAGACACATTCAGTGGTACAGTTGGGCTCTTCTTGTCTGCAGGAACAGTTCACACACACACACACACACACACACACACACACACACACACACACACACACACACAGACACACAGCCACACAGCCACACAGACACACAGCCACACACACACACACATTTTTAAAAAGCATTTCATAGTGAAGTTTTTCAGATTGATCCTCTGCATTCCAGGAAGACACTGGTACTATAGTGTAAAAAAACAAATACACAGAAAACTA
This sequence comes from Epinephelus fuscoguttatus, assembly GCF_011397635.1. Taxonomy (NCBI): domain Eukaryota; kingdom Metazoa; phylum Chordata; class Actinopteri; order Perciformes; family Serranidae; genus Epinephelus; species Epinephelus fuscoguttatus. The sequence goes on along the minus strand of NC_064769.1, from coordinate 1,523,493 downwards.
TCTGCAGAGAAAAGTTCATTTTTAAATAAATGCTTTCATTTTTTTATTGTAATGTTCTTTTGTATGCACCAAAGGCCAAAGCAAATTTCCGTTAAGTGAAAACCTACTTTGTAATAAATCTTATTCTGATTCTGACAGTTTTCATTAATGTTGGAAAGATTTATTGTTAATGTGTCCTACAGTCATTCTGCTGGTCTCTGCTATTAAACAAGAAAAGTTATTGTTGTGATGATATAGCATTGTTATATTTATCTTTCAATTAAAAAAAAAAATTGAACTGTATGTCCCCAATGTCAATTTTTCTTTGGTCTGAACTGGCCTTTAAGGGCCTTGATTGTCCCTAAAATGATTTTGCAACTTTAGGATGTGTAGGACCCTGCAGACACCGTGAAAAAAAATGTTTGACATATCATTTCAGTTCCAGATATCAATGACTGCCTTGAAATTAGAAAATTGACAATAAAAGTATGCCTTGGAGAATTGTGAATAATAATAATGATGTAGTAAATAATAATGTACAGTAAAAGCAAATTGTAGTTATTGGGCTAAATCATTCAAGAGCACTGGTGTGGTTAATAGCCAAGTGTTTCTATGTGAAGAGTCATAGAGTCAGTGAAGTGACTGAATAATGTCTGCTACACACCACTATTGAGCTACATCATCTGCTACAGGGCAAACCAGAACAAGTCAAATCTGTAGCATAACTGTAGTGTAACTTGTCATTTGCAAGGGCTTTTGTGAGTAAGTGTGGTTCTTTTAAAAGTTTAATTTTTGCATGTTAAAGTTTTGGTAAAGGTAAGTATATTTCTGATGTATGAATGATGAACACAGGGATAACACCATCAATAACAAGCAGGAAAACAAGCTGTGAGACGCTCAAGAGTTAGCTGGACAGGACTGGAAACATGAACAGAGGAGAGCAGTTTTCATCCTGGAAAAGAAAGTACAGAAAATCTCCTCCAGAGAGAGAAGAAGCAGCAGGCAAGAGAAAATGAAAACACACAATATTAAATACTCAAGACCTGGACTGAGTTAAAGGCACTATCACATACAACGCAACTTCAGAGACTGGGCTTGAGCTACAAGCTGGAGACTGGTAATAGGAGGGCATAAGAAAGAGAGGAAAAGACAAAATGTTATTCCCCAAAGCCAAGAAGCTAGCAGGCCGGAAACATGAAACAGACGTGTAGAGATACAAGACAGAGACAGCAGGGTGCAGGATGCAATGTTAATACAAGGGGATTTCAAAATACACTTTGGAAAATGAGATGACAGAAGGCTGAATGGAGATAAAGCAAAAAAGCAGAGAAAGGAAGAGAAGAGTTTTAAGGCAACACATGAAAGTGGATCTCCTGCCTTTTTTCAACAGGGGCTGAGTTGTAGCTTTGCCATCATCATCGTCATCTGGGAAATGTGAGACAAAAGGAGAGAGAAATGTTGATTTGGTGTGCCATCAACTTACAACCAAGGTTTGTTGGTCACGATCAAGATGAAGCTGAGGACAACTGAACATTTACAGTTATAAACAAATATCAAAAAACAGCACAGACACACACATGGTCCTGAGAAGAGTTAGCTGTGAACTAACAGACTGGAATTCAGATTCATAGAAAAACAAGGACCTTTACTGAGGTTTTCCACTGGCACAGATTTTAACAGAGAGCTCAACTTGTTCCTGCTCTCTCTGATTTCTGGAAATGTCTCAGGACTGTCTAGTTACAGTAAATCAAACTGGCTCCCCCCCCGTTAAAGGGTTTTTTTTCTTACACATGAACATCACAAAATGATTTGTGATATTGGGCTTTATAAATAAAATTGATTGATTGATTGATTGATTGATTGATTGATTGATTGATTGGCCAGTTGGTAGGCAACACTCAGAGCCATGTGAGGATATCATACAGGCTACACACAAATCAATTCTAATTTACTGAGACTGTGTTTGAATGGAAATGAAAATGTCTGAGGAGGATGACTCAGAATATAATGAACTCAACAAAGAGGAGGGGATGTGGGCAAAGATTGTATCTTAACGATGGCTCAGGTACAGTAGAAAAAAGGCTGGGACTAAGAGGGTTACCCAAATCACGGGATTTTTTCTTCACTTTTTTCTAGAACCTTCAACAGACCGTGGTCACAATGTGTGTGGCCCCCTCAATTTAGGTACACATTCATTACCATTACCAAGATATAATAGGGGTAGAAAAAACAGTTTCTCTTAGGTATTGCAATTTTTATTGTAACAGTTTTTAATCAATTTGTGTAATGCCTAAATCGATAAAAATCAAATTTGGAGATGGTAAAAGTTGGTGCTTTTATTGTGGTTGTCTGTTAGTAAAGTGACATCACATATATGCTGAAGTGAGAAAAGCAGAAAATGGTCGATGGTCACGGACACCAACCATCAGTAGTGGCTGTAGCAACTCAAATTCAGTCAGCCCAGCAAAAAACCCCAGCCAGATCAGTAAACTTTATGTTCCTGCTGTTAGACAGATTAGACCCAACCCACTGTACCCGCCCCCTGGGCTAGGGTACTGCTACAGCTGCCATGGAAGGTCCGTCTCTGGAGCTTCTGCCCACTCTCCTCATGGCCAATGGTCTCCTAGTGGCAGGGAGTGAGGCGGAGGGACCAAAGGGTTATCAAGCTCACTAATTCATGTTTCATTTGTGGTCTGGTAAACAAAAGAAGAGTGAGCGTGGCGAGGAGGGGCTGAGCCAATTAATGTGCTGTATGCAGTAGAGCCCTGCGCGGGACTGTTTTCTTCAACCTGCTCCTGCCCGCTCCCGCTGAATTTCTGACCATTACCGACCGCAACCGCAACGTGTGTGTTACACTCCTGCCTGCTCCCGCAATGTCTATGTCCACTCCTGCCCGCTCCCGCAAAAGTCTGAGAATTTATGCCCGCACAATAATAGAAATGCATTGATGTTGTGTCTTCTCCCGTCCTGCAGGAGAAAACACGTCATTTTATAGGCTATTAATAAAGAGATTCATGGGGGGTTGTTTGTTTCGTTTCCCTGGCCTGCATGTCTTTTGACGTAGTGGTCAAGAATAGCGCTCCTATTTTGTTGTTTTCATTTAGTTTGTAATGAAATAAAGGCTGTTTCATATTCTATTATCCTCCTCTGTATTTTATTTATTTTTCTACCTTTATATAATTACGCAGTGATTGAGGTTAAAGGGAAATTTCGGTTTATTTCAACCCGTCTCCTATCGTCCTAAATTTGTTTCAAGTGACTAGTGACATAAAAATAATAGTTAGCAAGTTAGCCGTTAGCCTAGATACAGCTGGGGCGCATAGTAGCGTCAGACCTGTTAAAACGTAAGTGAACGTGCAATCTTCAAGTGCAAAGTTAGTCCACTAAACAGGCTTTTTTTCCACAAAGACCGCCTCATATCGTTAGGATAAGGCTGAAATATATCTCGCCAGTTCTAGATAAAGCCCAGCTGGATAATACTCCAGGTGGAGGTGTCTCGTCCTCGGTCACATCCAGACCTTGAAAATAAGGCTGCAACCGGTCCCATTCCTTGGAACAGAGGCATTCCTCTTCTGTGGGCACTGGGGCACAGCATTCACAGGTACACCACCAATCTCCAGAGCTACGCAGCCTTGCAGCAGCCATTCCTCCTCTCTCGTCCTCTACCTGTTGTGCCTCTCTCTCTCTCCTCCTGCGTTTATCAATTTTACAAAGCTTTTTGTCAGTGTATTCTGGCTCAAATAAATAAGGGCGGCCGTCAAACTCTGCAAAATCAAATTCCTCCTCCACAAAGTCTAAGTCTGGCAAAAAGTCAGCCATTATTCTATAAATCTTTCATAAAATAAATGAATGAACTTTTCAGGCTACTGTCCGGTTCTGCCTTCCAGCTGTTGCTGCTTGTTCAGGCACGGTATGAGATCGCTGCTTGTTCTTGTGATATTTCGGCCTTGCTTTGGAAAGCAGAGCTAGATGGTAAACAAACATGGCACCACACCGGTAAGGTAAGACAACACGTTTACATGTCGTTTTCTATATGTTCTCTGACATTTATCCATGCCATCCCATCCGGTTTGCGTTTAGTTGGATGATCATTTATTTTTCAACAGGACAATGACCCCAAACACACCTCCAGGCTGTGTAAGGGCTATTTGACCAAGAAGGAGAGTGATGGAGTGCTGCGGCAGATGACCTGGCCTCCACAGTCACCGGACCTGAACCCAGTCGAGATGGTTTGGGGTGAGCTGGACCGCAGAGTGAAGGCAAAAGGGGCCAACAAGTGCTAAACACCTCTGGGAACTCCTTCAAGACTGTTGGAAAACCATTTCAGGTGACTACCTCTTGAAGCTCATGGAGAGAATGCCAAGAGTGTGCAAAGCAGTAATCAGAGCAAAGGGTGGCTATTTTGAAGAAACTAGAATATAAAACATGTTTTCAGTTATTTCACCTTTTTTTTGTTAAGTACATAACTCCACATGTGTTCATTCATAGTTTTGATGCCTTCAGTGAGAATCTACAATGTAAATAGTCATGAAAATAAAGAAAACGCATTGAATGAGAAGGAGTGTCCAAACTTTTGGCCTGTACACACACACACACATACACACATACATATATATATGTGTGTGTGTGTGTAAAAGCACAAATAAAGAAAGGCATTGACAGATTAAGATGATTTTCTGAAAGAATAGCCTTCCTCTGTGTTTATGTTGCTATAAAACCAGTTCAGGACACACACACACACACACACACACACACACATATATATTTATGATATCTTAAGTGTTTTGAATATGCAAATGTTTTAATCCAAGTTTTATACATTATATATTCCTTTTTCCCCTCTGCCATGTCGACACTGTTTTGTCTTAGTGTCACTATAAACTACAGCTTCTGTCTTAACCCTGAAGATAAAGTAGGAATCTAAAGACACTGCTTTGAACTTAGAGGCATCCATAGTGAGGCAGACTGACCTTTCTGGATAGCTGGACTATTCTGGAGACTGGTGGCCTTGGAGGACGGCTTGGATGAATCTGCGTCAGAGTCCTTACTGGTGTCTATGGACACAATCACGTCTTTCGTTCCTGAGGATTTCTCCTGGGAGGACAGCAACTCATCTGGGAGGGAATGGAATAAGTAGACAGAGAGGAAGGTGCAGGGAGAAGTGAAAATAAGGTGCAAAAGTTTGGCCATCCCTTGTCAAAATTTTGTTTACTGTGAATAGCTATGCAAGTAAAAGATGACCTGACTTCCAAAAGGCAAAAAGTTGGCACATTTCTTCAATATTTCAATCAAGATTACATTTTTATTTAAATCTTTTATAATTTTAAAATAACAAAAGGGAAAGGGGCACCCTGCACTGGCAGTAGTGCCCCCTTTGGCAAGTATTACAGCTTTTAAATGCTTTTTGTAACCAGCTTATTAGGAACAAGTGTGGTTTTAAGTTGCTTAAGTATGTTCTTCTATCAAGCTTTTAGTTGTTCATGATACCATTGTAATATGTGTTGATCATAAATTTGATTATTTTTTTGTGATTTTGGAGCCGGCTGCCAGATTCTGTTACATGTCAGTAATCAGAAAAAAATACTGATTTTGAGCACTTTGCTAAACACCCCTCTGGAACACTTCTCTGTGTGTGTGCATGTGTTTGATACCTTGTCCTTGGATGTGGGACACATCCAGTCCCTCTTTCAGTCGCAGAATGACAGCACCAAACTGGAAGTCAAAGGCATCGCTGAGAAGAAAAAAACACATAAATAAAAGACTGAAATCAGCAGTGGACAGAATGATTCTTGACATGCTCAACTAAACAGAGACTTAAGAAGACACGGATCCTTTCAAAAAGAAAACAAAACAATGCTGAGAGAACTGCACGTACCAAATACCAGCTTCAAACATCAGAAGGTTGAACCTATTAGTGTGTACACTGCCACAGCTACTCACTGGATGGAAAGTAAAGGGTGCATTGCTGAGTGTATTAGCTGTGTTTTTAATATTATTGGGCTGAGTCATCTCTGACCTTCAGCCCTAATGCCATAATCCCCACACTTTACAGTCGGGAACTCATTCATCTTAAGTCCTTCACTCACAGTCTCACATGACTGATTTAGGGTTCAGCTAAGAAAGAGGATTTCACATGGACACACTGTACACAACACTGTACTCCTCCACTGTTAATACACTATGTGTAGTAGTGCCAGGAAAACTTCTCATAATAAGTTCTCAGTCTGTAATGTTTTTGTATATGCTTACAGTTTTGCTAATCAAGTTACCACAAAGTAGTTCATGCCCCAGGGCCCCCTAACAGGTTAATCCAGCTCTGTGTCTGTGACATCCCACATATGTTTCTGAAGGCTGTGTAAAGAGGGGATGGTTGAGTCCGATTTAAACTGAGGCACATTTCCAGTCATTAGTCAATGGACAGAAAATTGTCAACTCTGAAGTTGAAAATGGGTACACTGCCAAAGTAATTTCTCAAGCAAAAAGGTCAAACGTGTTCTCTACTTTCATAGGTGCTAATATCGTAGGCAACTGGACTTGCTTGCGTTTCTTGAAGACGTTTCGCCTCTCATCCAAGAAGCTTCTTCAGTTCTAAATGACTTGTGCAAAGTTGCAGGCTATAAACCCTGTGTGGGTGGGAACCCTTGCAGAGTCTTGGGGGTCACGTGAGCTCTTAGTTTCAGAGTCGTTAGGGTCAGGTGGGACCAGGGGTGAATGGGTGTGAAGTCATCTGGGAAGGGATCCCAAGACTGCATTGTAGGTGGGGGACATTAATCGCACAAGTTATATTATTTAATAAGTCTCATTGACTGACCGTCACCTGTGTGTAACTTATTAGACGGATATATATAGAGAAAGCGACGTTTAGAGAGCAAGCCCAAATAAGCAACTCCACTTTAGAAACAAGCCCAAAAAACCATAACCCGCGACTACCGATATTTGTAAGTGACTTTACAAAAAAACAAGCCCAAAGTCGCGGCTAATTAGCGGACCTGGCAACCCTGCCCTATGCGTAGCGCTCTAAGAGCTTTGATCCAGCAGCACATCATCCAAATGAAAACAAGTGGTTCACGCTTGAACGCGCACTACACAGCTGTTTTGCGCGCAGCATTGTCATCTGCTCATTTCATTTGTGTTTGTGGAATTATTAACCAGACTCTTCCATGTCCACGCCAACCAGTTTCAAGGTGGAGTGCCACCAATTCAGTATCTGACCAAATGTCTTGCCCTCTGTTCCTGAATTTTGGTATTGAATAATGGCCAAAAAAGTGTTACTGCACATTATGATGTCACAGTGAAGTCAATGTTTGAAACTTTTGAATAACATGTCATCACTTCATCATTTCTGTGAAATTTTGTCATAATTAATGTATGAATTTTTGAATTATTGCCAAAAATGTGTTTTGTAATGGTACCTATGACCTTGACCTTTGACCTTATGACCACCAAAATCTAACCAGCTTATCCTTGACTTCAAGAGGATGTTTGTGCCAAATTCGAAGAAATCCCCTAAAGGCATTCTTGAGATATCACGTTCAGGAGAATGGAACGGATGGCTGGACAGATAGTCAGACAACCCAAAAATATAATGCTTCCTTCACTGGCGCTGAGGCATAAAATAAACTGAATGCAGATTATCTTGGTCTCCCACAGTGTAAGATTCTATTTGTGGTGGTAGCTGACCAAGGATATGGACATCTGTTAGCGCCCTATAGCAACTCATATTCAGTCAAGGTAAACCCAGGGGTCTAATCCCAAACCGTTCCAACTCCCTGTCAGATCAACAAACTTTATGTTGCTACTGTTACAGGTTAAACCAAGCACTGCCACTGGCCACCAGCCCGCTTTCACCCCCCCAGTGGTGGGGTTTGCGCTGGGTCTATTAAGGTTGTTACAGCCAAGTTGAAGATCTGTTGCCGGAGCTACAGCCTGCTCTCCCCCCACAGTAGTAGTCTTCTGGGCAGGGAGTGAGGCAGATGGATTCCCCAAATTCCCAAGCGCAACTTTTAATGGAAATTTTACACATTTAAAATTCCTTAAATGTATCAACCATTTGCAACACTAGGCAGGGCTATAATATATCTGACATATTTCAAATATAGGCTCACATTTACATAAAATGGATTAGTGTATTAACCATTCATCATAATCAAAACACTCCTAACACAGCAAGTGGAGTAACATGATGGTATCTCCTCACAACTACCATAATTCTACCTCAGACAACTTGAGCATGTAGTGACATTTATGTTTAGTCCACAAATGTCACATGATTCAACCTTTTCAGTCCGATTTTAGCAAAAACACTGTCTATATTTGGGCCGTGTCTCTTTGACGGAGCTCCACTTACTGGATCATACTGATGTAAGTCTCCACGTTCATCATGTCGCCATCCCTCCAGTCATTCTTGAAGCCCAGCACCAGGGTGTTTGGCTTCAGGCGACCCAGTCCAGCAGCCTCGAGGGGGAGGAATTCAAATCAAAATCAAATAAATTCATTTCCTTACTCTTTTTTAAATATATCTTGTTTTCAGCAACCGGGATCAACCCTTATCCTGTTTGTGATCAAAAATATGTTCCAAAAGGAACAGCTCAGTGTGTAGTGCGGTCCAAAGAGAGAGAGTGTGACAGATAATGTTCTCCAAGCAGATGTGTGTGCAGTCGGAGCTAGGGATGGGCAAACGATCAAAAGTCATTATTCAATCAAAAAATTAACGATTAATTATCGATTAATTGATGAGCGAGTATTTCAAAAGAGAGAAAACAAAAGAGTGCAGTGCAGACTGTCGCCGCAAGAGCGCGCAGCTGCCCCAGTTTTGAGCTTGAACCCTCTCGTAGTCTCATAGGCTCGGCGAGCCGCCGTGCCTACGAGACCCCGCTCGACCTATACCAGACATTGTAGGGGAAACACTGCGACTATCGATCAAAATTATTTGTGATCGATCAAAAGCCTTAACAATCAGTCATCTATAATCGAAAATTGATGCCCATCCCTAGTCGGTGCACAGAAGAATTTAGCAGTATCGTGTGGTTGTGGACTTTTCAGCCTGTCACTGGTGTTTTGGTGCCAGTTCTTGCTAGTTTTCAGTTTAACACTTGAGACAGAAACTCTGTGTGACTGATTATGACTCACCTCTGTGAGCACTATGAGCACTACCTCAATTTCACAGTTTCATTCAAATAAGACCAATTTGTTCAACAATGAATGAAAACCCTCAGAAAATGAAAGAAACTGATCTGGAAGTCTATAAACTGCTTCGATTCCTCAGCTGAAGAACAGCATACCAGGACACGACAAAAAGTCTTAAGTGTTCTAGAACTAGTTTTTGAGTATCCTGAAAAGCGCTCTATAAATCCAATGTATTGTTATTATTATTAGTTTAAATTTCAGATGTTAAACCTTGTTTAAGGATGAAGAATAACGCCAGATATCAATACTCCAGATCTTTCTCCTTCATCGTTTAACACAATTCAGTGACCCACACTGTGTCACTGGCTGACATGTTCCTTCATCACCAGAAACACACACACTGTAGTTAAATATGACTTAGTTCCACATACATCATCCTGCTGCCACAAATACTTACTAGAGCACCAAATGTGGTTTAATCCACTGCTAAAACTAGTCCCCAACAAAGTTTCTATCTCCTCCTGTTTGAGTAAAAAAATGACTGCGTCTTTTTAAAAATAAAACAATATACTTGTGAAACAAAGATTTAGATCTTTAGACTTGAAGCTGAGAGCCACAGACAGAGTAGGAACGCCTGAACATATTGAGAGAAGCACATTGTTGGTGTGGCTTTTTTATGGGATAGATGGGCAGTAAGAAAAATATAAAATAATGCCTCATGTCTTATCTTTTAAATAAGCAAGGGAGTTCTCTCCTCAAGTGCCCTGCCCACCTCTTTTTTCCTTTTGCTTTGGATCAATTGTTAAAAAATTATATGCAACCTAATGAGACCATGTATGTGATCGTCGGTAATAAAAAATAACATTACTTTGACTTGAGTTTAACTGAGATCTTTTGAGACAGTTTTAAAACATGAGGTAAAGTTTATAGCTTCTTACATAATCAATAGAACAATCAGCAACCAAGAAAAATAAAACATTGGCAACATTTTTCAACAATCATTAAAAATGTGCCATTAGAAGCATGTGCTTAAACATTAACAAACAGAGCACACTGAGCCAACATGGCTGACTGTTGTTATTTGCTGGCACTTGCTGTGCAAGTCTACAAGAGACTTGAGCAATGCTTCCTTGGAAAACATAAACCGTTAGATGCAGAGCAGTTGCTTGCTGTTACTCAACGGAGGCTAAATCATGTGAGATCTCATTCTTAGCACCACTGTGCTGTACTCCTACCTGGAGCAGGTACTGTGTACCATGCCTCATGTCCTCAGCAAACACTGGTGTGTAGAAGGCCTTGGTCTCATTCTTCAGTAGCCAGCGTTGGTACCGGGCCTGGTCTGTGGCCAGATCTTTGAAGTTTGGCCTCCTGTAGCCCTGGACACACACACACACACACACACACACACACACACACACACACACACACACAGAAAATCTAAGTAATCCCACAGCCCTGCATGAAATTCTGTAGGTCCACATTATCAAGGTCAGATAACACAGAATGTGTAATTTAATCAGATCACATAGTGCAGAATTCAACCTGTAGAACACAGTCCTGCTCTGAATCTCCTCATTCGGAACTTTGTCTATTTCTGGGGAAAAGAGCTCACAAAGCTGCACTTCAGCCAGGAAACTGTAATGCCATTAGCTGAGAATGTTTACACCGTTTCACTTGGAAGCAATAGAAGCAGGCAGGAGGGCTGATCAGAGGCCTCATGTGGAGGACTGCGTGTTCCACACAGTGCTTCCGGACTGCACAGAGACTGCATTCATCAGTCAAAATGGCCTTTCCATTGTGAAGCTTGTATGCCTGGCAGGGGATTTGTAAAAGGCTTTTTACACTGTGTATACAGGAGTGGAACAAACGCGCTAACCAAGGCTCACTGATGCGCTCATTTCTGAGCTCTAAGGTGACTCAGACTGAGTTAAACTGTGCCTGCGCAAAGACAGGTAAATAATCAAACAACTGTGATGATGTTTTTTTTTGAAGGGAAAATTAACTTAAAATGAATTCACAATGAATTTCTGTAAAGTAACAACAGACAGCATTGATCAGTAGCTTGCTGCAGCAGCTTTTCTGAAGTTTAAAGTTGGTCTTGTTACAATGCAAAAAGCCCTGATACTAAAATGGACCCTGGACAGCAGAGTCAGCACATAGGCCAATAAAATATGCTGCATAAGGCCCCTAGCTGACTCGTGTTTCTGCACTCTCAGCGCCCAGTGTTTTAGCCGGAGTGCTCTGTACTCCTTGAGTTGAAAAAACTTCAACTCAGAGCAGAAAAGCACTCCACGTTATCTCCACTTTTTTCTCCATTGTCCAATCAAATGATTTGAGAGTTTACAATCGGTAAACGATGGAGGAGAAACTGGTGGTGCTCAGTTGCTTGGCAGGACCCGTGGAGTCCCTATAGTTAGTATTCATTTTTTTATGCTAGCCCAACGATAGACAGCAGGTTGTCAAACTGCTTCCGAGTCATCCGAAAATATACCTGTAAACAGCCGTCATGGGGGACAACTGGTGGTACTCCATGTGATCCACCCCCTTTTTAGGGTCTCATGTACCCACACAGATCTCAGTTTCCCTGTGCCCAACAAACTATTTGCTGACAGCCTCTCACCCTCCACCAAGCTACAGCAAGTACCCTCTGCCTATCCATTTTAGGATAGATTGATTACACAGGAAGGTTAGGTTAAGGAGGTGATGGGGTGGTTGTCTGGCAACAATAAAAAGGTGCAGGAAGTGTTCTTTTTTTTTTGTTTGTTTGTTTTACTACTGGCTTTCAATTTTTAAAAAAGGCAGTGTGGTGTGCCTTCCGTTTTGCAACCTGCAAAACGCTCTCTGTGTGATCAGGGCCTATATCAGCTAAGAAAAAGAAATGTCAGTAGAGACATGTAAAAGATATGTTTGAGACCAGGGTCACTGGTTCAAGCCCCTGTACAGACCAAGTATGAAGTGTGGACTGGTAACTGGAGAGGTGCCAGTTCACTTCCTGAACACCGCTGAGTTGCCCCTGAGCAAGGCACTGAACCCCCAACTGTTGGGGCACCTGTCCAAGGTAGCCCCCTCGCTTTGACATCTCTCCATTTAATGCATGAATAAGTCCTGTTTGTGCATGTGGATTGGGGATTAATAAAGTATACCTTCTTCTTCTTTTGACAAAATTAGCTACAAGTAAGGAGCATGTTGAATATATGACTTGACAGAAGTTACCGGAATAGGTGGTGGAAAATGGACAAGATATTTAACCTGACCATCAGGCTGTCCAAACATTGGTGTAAACTCACATTACACTGAGCAAGGCTCCATTCAGTGTCAGCACTAAGACAACAAGTGACAACAGTGATGACCTTACTCAGCCAACAGGATCCCAGGTTTTAAATAGATTAATTATGACAGTGCTCAGTGGTCGAATTGAGGGGGGATGCCATCCCCTTTGTTAGAAAATTGACCAAAAAGCATCCCCCTTGTTTAACTAGAATCTGTGTGTGCAGGCATGGACGTAATTTGAGGGGGGGACACAGGGGACATGTCTGCGCATTTCCCATATCTGTGCCCTCTGTCCGCCGGCCAGAAAGAAGCAAAAAACCTTGCAGTTTCTTCCAAACAAACCGTGTAAGTTGAGTAATGCTGTTGCATGTAGATAATGTTAGCTAAATGATGACTAATTAATAGATGCCAATGTATCAAGTTAAGCTAGTTATCAAGAATACTAATGTTATTGTTACCTATATTGAATTGCTTGCTAACTAGTTTCATGCTAGGAATAAACCCACTCCTCCTTAATAAGAACTTGTGCTCACTATTGCTTTGCACATATTTTTTTAATCTTTACTGTCACAATATAAAGAGCAGGGTCAGGGAGGAGACAGTGGACCAGAGGCCAGCAAGGATGATCATGCAGGGTCTTCACAGGTGAGAAGAGATTATAACTGGCTGAGAGAAAATATCTATAGCATAAAAGTGACTTTGATGTTAATTTCCACAGCTATTTCACCACTACTATTCTTATTTAGAAATTTTGCTTTGCACATTTATTATCTATATTATTGCAATAGATAGAAGAGGGACAGGGAGAAACCAGGTATCAGGATAGGGACTTGACAGCAGCACCACTTATCAGCCCAAGGCTTCACAAGTAAGGAGAAATTATAACTGGCTAAGGAAATGTCTATAGGATAAGAGTGACTCTAAGATTAATTTTCACAGCTATTTCAGAACTACTCTTTTTCTCTAAAATGTTTTTTTGTCTGTATTGCAATAGCAATACTACTGCATTATTTGTGTTTTTAAAGGCAGCAGGTATAGGTCATGCCATCTATGCTGTCATATTTGATGATGTGTACACGCAAAAAAAAAATCAAAGCTACACTGCATCCCCCTTGTTAAAAATTAACAATTCGACCACTGACAGTGCTCCAAGTGTGTCCTGGTACAACGTTAACACACTATAAGTTCCGTACAAACTAACAGCCAGACTCCATTGCAGTAATAACAGTAATTTTATCTTGCTGAACACAGCAGCTGCTGTTCTACTACTGCCTTGATGGGTAGTTTGTTTTTCCTATTGTGTGACTTTGGTGTGTTAAAGGGTTAGTTCAAATTCACTGAACTTTTAATTAGTTCCCCGTCAGAAAGAGCTGTGTGTTTGGGAAGTACTGAGCATGCAACTGGATAAATCAGACTTGGGTTATACTGCATTTGTTATATGAGTTTATAAATTTATGTTTATATATAATTATAGCAATAATTATGTGAAAACTGGGCCCCCTTCAATTCATCGAGATTTTAATCGTTTTTGTTTTTTTTTCTTCACTGAAGGCATGCGAAAAAAATTGTTTTCTTCATAAATTCAGAACAACACAGGGTGAAAAGATAAAAAACGATTTGGAAAAAAAAGATTTAAAAAAAAAATGTCATTTGGGGGGTGAAGTATTCCATTAAACTTCTCTTTCGGTTGGGTTGCTAGTCAATGACATCAGCCTTTGTGGGAAAGACAGTTTGCTGAAGCACTTGCGATGGATATAGATACAGCAGGAGCATTATCTTAATAATCATAAACTTTTTATACAGCTGTATGACAGCTGCAATATCAATTCAATTTCAATTTTATTTATAAAGCCCAATATCACAAATCACAATTTGCCTCACAGGGCTTTACAGCATACGACATCCCTCTGTCCTTATGACCCTCGCAGCGGATAAGGAAAAACTCCCCCAAAAAAACCCTTTAACGGGGAAAAAAAACGGTAGAAACCTCAGGAAGAGCAACTGAGGAGGGATCCCTCTTCCAGGACGGACAGACGTGCAATAGATGTCGTACAGAACAGATCAGCATAATAAATTAACAGTAATCCGCATGACACAATGAGACAGAGAGAGAGACAGAGAGAGAGACAGAGAGAGAGAGAGAGAGAGAGAGAGAGAGAGAGAGAGAGAGAGAGAGAGAGAGAGAGAGAGATGCAGGTAATGACAGTAGCTTACAACATTATTGAAAGTAATAATATTATAGTTATAGTTCTGGCTACTGTGGTACAATATGTTGAAAGTATGTATTAATATCTGGCAGTATACATATGTGACAATAGTCATATGTGTATAATAACAGAAGAAGTATGACTAATGACTAATGATGGCAGCAGCAGCAGGAGGCATCTGGCAGGACCACGGCAGCAGCACAACCACACACGTCACGCTGTCCAGGCACCGCTGCGATATGAGTTAATCTGAGAGACAGTGGAGCACAAAGGCTCCGCAGAAGAAGCTGTGTTAGTGACATCCAGAATGGCCGAGTTAGCAAGATGCAGAAATAGAATACGAGAGAGAGAGAGAGAGAAGGAGAGAAGGTGCCCGGTGTATTACAGGGGGGTCCTCCGGCAGACTAGACCTAAGTCAGCCTAACTAGGGGCTGGTACAGGACAAGCCTGAGCCAGCCCTAACTCTTAGCTTTATCAAAGAGGAAAGTCTTAAGTCTAGTCTTAAATGTGGAGACGGTGTCTGCCTCCCGGACCGTAACAGAAAGATGATTCCACAGGAGAGGAGCCTGATAGCTGAAAGGCTCTGGCTCCTGATCTACTTTTGGAGACTTTAGGGACCACGAGTAACCCTGCGTTCTCATAGCACAGTGTTCTGGTGGGATAATATGGCACTATGAGCTCTCTAAGATATGACGGAGCTTGACCATTTAGAGCTTTATAAGTTAACAGTAGGATTTTAAATTCAATTCTGGATTTACAGGGAGCCAGTGCAGAGAAGCTAAAACAGGAGAAATATGATCTCGTTTCTTAGTTCCTGTTAGTATACGTGCTGCTGCATTCTGAATTAGCTGGAGAGTTTTTAAGGACTTACTAGAGCTACCTGATAATAGAGAGTTACAGTAATCCAGCCTAGAGGTGGACCAATGGACCAAAAGCGTGGACCAATTTTTCTGCATCTTTTCGGGTCAGGATAGGCCTAATTTTCGCAATATTACGCAGATGAAAAAATGCAGTCCGTGAGGTTTGTTTTAAATGAGAATTAAAAGACAGATCTTGATCAAATATTACTCTGAGGTTTTTTACGGTATCAGGAGTGCAAAGGGTTCAAATACAGGAGGAATTTTGATTACATTAGTTTCAGTACCAACCAGAACCCCCAATAATAAGTTTAATTACTGAGAGTAGAGTGGAAGTAGGAGTAGGAGTAGGAGTAGGGTTGGGTTGGGTCGAGTCGAGTCGAGTCATCTATTATTGTGTATAAAACGTTATATATATATATGTATATATATATATATATATATATATATATATATAAATTTTATTTATAAAGCCCAATATCACAAATCACAATTTGCCTCACAGGACTTTACAGCATACAGCATCCCTCTGTCCTTATGACCCTCGCAGCGGATAAGGAAAAACTCCCCCAAAAAAACCCTTTAATGGGGAAAACAGCAGAACAGCATAATAAATTAACAGTAATCCGTATGACACAATGAGACAGAGCGAGAGAGAGAGAGAGAGAGAGAGAGAGAGAGAGAGAGAGAGAGAGAGAGATGCAGGTAATGACAGTACCTGCATTATATATACAGTATGTATAAACATTAGAAGGAAGAGGGAAGAGGGAAGGAAGGTGGGCCTGAGGGGGGGGGTTTAAAGCCTGCAACTCTGTGATAAAATGTCTCCCTCTTTTGCTTTATTTATTCTTGTTTTATTTTCAGTGTTTAAGACAGGTGAAGGTAGCTGGAGTACTGCTGTATGACGGTAACTACAAAAGCAGTACCATGGCTCATGTTTACTACGGTATGTTACCGTCACCGCGAATACCGCCCAGCCTTGTGTTGTGTTGTGTTGTGAGCATAGTGGGTCTCTGAAGCTATTTAAAACCACTTGTGTTGTGTTGTATGATTTCATAACTACAAAAGGCAAAAGAGCAGAGTATCTACTTACTGTGCGAATATGTCCACAGATCATCAGGCCTACGTTCTTAGTAAAGGTGTGGACCAGGTCGAGAAGAGCTGGACGAGAGTTTGGGTAACCAGTCATCACCAAACACTGGGGTCTATAGTCAGACACATCCAAGAGCAAACATCAAGACGTCAACATCTATGACCTTCAGTCAGTTTCTTAACACAGGACAAAAAAACAAGCTGGTGCAGAGTAGCGCACATCAAAGCAAATATGTTAAGCACCGTGGGATTTAATGAAGTAGTGAGACGAGACAAAAGGGAGCTCAGAGGAACACATGTGTCATGCTGAAGACACCATCAGATGTGTTTTAATCCTCTGCTTGGTTTGCTGCCATGGGAACAGTCCAAAGGAACATTATCACCATTACATACTAAAAATTACCACATGTACAAGCTTTCAGAAAATAAAGACATGTACAATTGGTTGATAGAGAAATAATTAGTGTACCTCAAATTGAATACTTCTGAAGACTTAATATTTTGACTGCACAAGTGCGCTAAGTGCATTCACACTCCAAAGAAAAAAATCCAGTGTACTACTGGTGCAATCAAAATGGTCCAAATGTTGAGTGTGGAATGTTGGACACTTCTCAACCTCAACAGACACCATCTTTGTGATGCAGCAGAAGAGGCTGGGGAGCCAGCCACAAGGAACGCTGCCGCATTGTACAGATTTAAGTTATACATGTTTGTTGGGTCTGTAATGACTTGGTAACGTAAACAATGATGCGAGCGCTAACGTTAGCTTGCTTGCTAATGTTAGCATTCATTAGCTAGCTAACTTGCTAATTAGCTACAACGGCACATTTTAATGAGCATTGATGTTTTGGTATAAGTTTGGTTTATGTTTGGGTGGCGAGAGCGGTCAAGTGTTAGCAATAATGCTCCAGAAGAAGAACAAGAACAAGAAGAACAAGAAAAAAAGTGATTAAAAAATGAAGTTGTCATCACTTCCAGTAGCCTAATTGCAAAATGGCAGATTGCAATTTGAGACAACACTGCCCCATTAAAATTAGTGCACCATGAAAGAAGTACGTAGTGTACATAGAGCACTACACTAAAGTGACTAACGGAAGTATAAAATATGAGACACACTTCGTAGCACGTGCTTAGAGGTGTTTTGCTTGCTATGGTCTCCACTTTCACACATTTCTGTGAGATGCCAAAACTGTACAACCGTTTCATGAAATACATACAATACATGGCTCGCAAAAGGAGTGCTTCAATATTCATGATCAAGCAACTTACAGGGGAATCAAACCTTACCAAGCTGTGATTCTCAACCAACAAAATAAGTTTTTGAAGTTTAGCCATGATGCGGAATACATGGTGTCTCATGTGACAGCAACAATAACAATTTCCCTTAGGTCCACAACTTGATAATCTGATCAAGTTATAATCTAATAATGAACCACTTTTGACAAGCCTAACCCCAAACATTTGTAGGGCTGAGTATCAAAATATTTTTTTCAGTAATGACCAAGATGTGTCTGTAGTACAATAAGTTGGCATATAATGCCTGTCTTAGGGCTTGTTTACTTATCCTGTGATCAGATAGTTCCTGATCTAAATCAGGAGCTTTAACAACTATACACTATTTAATTAAAGCAACACTTACCTTTCTTTTCTTTGTTTAGGTTAAAATGCTATTAATATGCTGACGGCACACTAAAATGTAAGTGAATTCCACTAGAGATGAAAACTCATAATTATACCATTCTCATATCGTTCTAAGAAAACTCCAACCAATCACTGCATTCGGTCCGAATGCAATGATTGGTCGGAGTTTTCCTGTCCTGTCTGTCTTCCCCACGTGGAGGCCTCCGACTGACGTAACCGCTCGCGTATCCACCCCCCACACCCTCCACCCCTGAGTCTGAGACAACAAACAGGTTAGTAACAGGGACCCTTGTGGATATAAACTTTTCTCCGTAACAAAAGCAAACAAATGCGGACCACCGCTTCCACCTCCAGCCGCTCCAACAGGGAAATCAGTTGGCAAAAGAAAGAAACGATGCAACAAGTAGTAAATTCATCAGTGCAATACAGTCGCGAGTTTCTAACAGACATTAGAAACTGCTGCAGAGATCTAACGCTACAACCAAGAGAGCTCAGGATGTGTAGCAAGCTTGGCCTGCTACATCGAGCTAGTCCTGAGATGACCGTGGTTTCGCCTGGAGCTGTCCCGACGGGGAGACGCCGGCAGCGTTGTGATAGGACGCGGGAGCAGGGGAAGCGCGGAGGGGTTAGCTAGGCTAAGAGCTAACCCCATCAAACCAGCTGTTCCCAGTGTCCTTCTGGCGAATATCCGCTCACTGGACATGAAAATGAATTACATCTGACTATGGAGATCCACTCACCACGGAGTGAGGGACTGCTGCATCCTTGTGTTCACTGAGACATGGATGAATGGTAACATATCAGACTCTGGTGTTGAGCTAACGGGGCTAACACTACACAGAGTAGACAGGAAGGCAGCATCGTCTGGTAAGCTCCATGGTGTATACACAAACAATTCATGGTGCTGTGATGTGAAGAGGAGCTTCCAGTTCTGCTCTCAGGATGAGGAGTTTTTGTTTTGTTTGCTTGGGGTATGCAAAATGTCATTTCGTTTTTGTGCTGGTTCAGTTCAGTTCATAACATTATGATAACACAGCATCCAGTTGCTAATGGCTAACGTTAGCCTACTGTAGCGTAGCCTCTGAAACATAAACGTTATCTTCCTTGTGCGTTTCCACTTACTAGTAACGTTAACGCTACTATCTAACGTTAGCACTGTAACCTTATTCTAAAACTCATCAGTCATCACTGACTCCGGTTGAGTTTTAAAACTCTGGGGTTGCGTTTGACTGTCTTTGTTGTAACATTACACTCGCTCTCCTCTTCCGTGTATCTAATGTTACCTTGCCAACGGCTTCGTCTATAATGAAGACGTAATGGAGGGAGGTGGAGCTGCAGGAGCAGGAGGACGGGACTTTGGAGGGAGGCGGGAGTTGTGGATGTTCAAATTTTTTCTAAGTGCTGTGTGAAATGCAAGAAAGGTAAGAGTTGCTTTAAGGTTAAGGTCTTTTTTTAAAATTGATGCCAAATAACCTATAAATAAGCCTCATACAATGTCAGGAAGGGATGCACAATATTATCAGCACATCATCGTTATTGGCCAACACTGGCTTTAAAATTAGCTATCAGAATCAGCCAACATGTTTCTATTTTGCACAATGAATGAATATCACTTTAGTTGAAAAGTATTGTATTTCATGTCTCCATCTGCTTGTAGGCCATCAACATAAGAGTGTGCATGCATAATACGATGTTAATTCCACTATAGAAGAGACTTGATGATCACTAAAATTAGATGGGGCAAAAGTGGATATATTGATATTGGTATCGGTTATCGGCCAAATAATCCAATTTCATGCATTCCTAAAGTCAGGGAATAATGCATGGCCCTATCCCCAGTATTCCTTTATGGAAGCAGTTGTGATCTGTCACATACATTATTAGCCATTTTTCCATAAATGTTCATTAATGTCAAATATGAAGTAAGTAGGCTTTTCTATGCTCTGATGACTGCAGCATTTGTTCGTGTGCCAAACATTATTCTTTCACTAATATTTTAGCACATAACAGACGATCCATCCGACTGGCATGGTAATATATATGTGTTAAAATATTAGCATGCATTGCCTTAACTAAGTGTTCCTACAGTCTGATAAGATTAGTAGATTTTTTCATCAGACACTGTCTGGTCCAGCTTTAATGACCGTAACTACAGCTGTGTGTAGTTAGAATGTAGGGGTGCTTCTTTGTGTTTTGTACCTGAAGTTCTTGATGTGGTCCTCTACTCCACTGAGGTGCAGAGTGTGGGTCAGGGCCTGGTGATAGGTCAGAGCCTGGGTCGATGAGCCCCAGTTCACATCTGGAGGGGGAGGACGCATGCAGGCAGAAACACACAGTGCAGTTGGGAAGTTTGTTTATGGGTTGTCCTGCTGGGCCAAAGGCCGTCTGACCCATGTGGTGTTAAAGGCAATGGGAAGACCTCATATGTGTGTGTAGCTGCATGTCAAACTGAGTGTGCATACAGGTGTGTGCTCAGAGCTGCAAGTCAGCTTTGTTTAAAGATGTGCGTGGCTGTGTGTTGGGGTGGACATGTCAGTACTGTGTAGCAGTGTGATTTATTAAAGCCCTATTTCCACTGCTTGTACTGTGGTGGTGGAATTAAAACACAGCAGAACATTGATTGGTCAGAGGGGCTTCTCACTTGCGTAACACGAGACATCATGCACAAACCTGTCATTTTTAAATAGCCAAGCTACCGTCAATAGCAATTGCAATTTTTGTAAATTCCCTCAACCCAGATTTTTAAAAATGGTCGCCCACAAAACCACGTGCCGTGCTCAGTTAAGGAAGTGCAGACATTCATGTGTTTGGTTGCTGATGAGGATTTAGCAAGACCTGGACAGAGCAACAGATGCTGTGTTGTTAAGATGATGTCATAGCACTTTCATGCAGCATCGCTATGACAATCAGCTAAGAACCCTGCCTACACTGATGGGGAACTATCTGCAGAGGAAAACGAAAAAGAGAAAAGTACTGGTCACAAAAGTGAATTGAGTTGAGCCACAACTTGCAGGGGAAATGAGGCATAATTCATATACATAAACATTTCTTTGTTTACAATTTTTTACTTTTTTAAAGTGAAGACTCCAACTTTTTTGGAAATGTGAGAGCAAAGATAGTTAGAGGTCACTTGTAGTCTGTTAACGATATGTAGAAATAAAAGAAATACAAGACATTGTGATTTCATGGTAATTTAGCATGAGGGCTAACTCCAGTCAAACAGCGCTGGGAAGAGTGACTGCACACTGCACAATGTTGGACTGAAATCAAGAAAAGACTTAGCTCATGATCATGATTATTATCATATCATTTACATAACACCACTGCAGCTGTCCTCTTTGCGAGTGGGCGTTGGCCTGGGCCGTTGCACTGAACGCACTGCATAAGGCCACACCACCCGTGGATGTGCTGCGAAGCGCAGCGCACCGAAATTCTCGCACGAGCCCGAGCACTTCCGTTCACATCAGACGCGCATTTCTCCATGCTGGTCGACAAGCGGTTCTGCTCCCAGCTGTTGTCTCCGTCACCCGGCTTGACACATTCGCTCGTGGCTCGTGCAGAAAATAGACCAGAGCCAGCCACGGAGCTGCACGGCACGGCGCAGCTGGTGTGGATGGGACAATTGGTTAACATGGGCGCCGAAAGGAAACTGGCTTCGCTTCGAGGCTCTTCGCAGCGCTTCCGCGAGCGGTGTGGCCTGACAGGTCAGAGAGGGGGGGCGAGCGAGAGGTCCGCGGTTGTTTCTAAGGT
Source organism: Epinephelus fuscoguttatus (assembly GCF_011397635.1). Lineage (NCBI taxonomy): Eukaryota > Metazoa > Chordata > Actinopteri > Perciformes > Serranidae > Epinephelus > Epinephelus fuscoguttatus. The sequence goes on along the minus strand of NC_064769.1, from coordinate 1,501,571 downwards.
AATGTTATAGATAATTGTTTTATGTGTTTTAATGTGTAGGTATGTAAATGTTTTCAAAGACATTTATGTTGAAATAAAAATACCTACAAGTAGTTATATTTCCTTGTATTAATACATATACAAGTATGTTTCCTTGTATTAGTTTGCCCTTTTGCGGACATAATGTGAAAAAAAAACAAAATTTGAATGGTTCGAACCTATGACTTATTTTTAGAAGGAATATTCAAACGTCATTTTTGAGCAATTTTGACAGCCCTACTGCTGTATGATAAGAAAGGGGTCCGGTGGAAAGCGATCACAGATGCAGTCGCAATGTATATTGCAAGAGATATGGTGCCCATATATCGGCTACCGTGGAAAAGCTGGGGTTTATTCACATGCTGAAAGTTTTGGACCCCAGGTATGTGCCACAGGCCACAAATATTTTTTTTAACTAGGAGGGGGGAAAAAACGATTTAAATCGTGAATCTGATTTTTTTTTAGGCCATATCGTCCAGCCCTAAAAAGGGGTGTCAAACATCCCGCCCAAGGGCCAGTATTCGAGTACTAGTTTGCATGTCAATATTTATTTTATCTATTTTCAAAGGGGAAACTTTTTTACACATATTTTCGTTACAAAATAGTTTCAATTATAGTAATAAAACATCTGTTCAACCAAAACCTCATACTATTGCAACTCTAATGCAAGTGTAATGACAGTGAGCAGTAGACTGATGAAATGTGGAAAAACTGAGACATATTGTTGAAATTGTATTATTTTTCTTGCGACATCTAAGGCTGTTGGTCTGTTTTGTAAATGAATGGCTTCGAAATGTACTTGAAAGAAAGGGTAAAATTTGGAGTGTGATTATTTATGGGTTATTATGCAATAATTTTACTGGTCCGGCCCAGTTGAGATCAAACTGGGAAACTGAACTTAAATAAGTGAAAGCAATGAGCCACAGCATTTAACTTTTCCAATACCTTTTAGATTTTGCATAGTTTTGCACAAAGACAGGATAATAGATTTACTAAACCTAGCTTACTCAGACGGAGTATTGTGTGTATAAAATGGCATATGGATTTGTTGGACATTACGCTCATTATCAAAATTTTCATAGCACATCTTCAACTTATTAGTTCTAATATTTTGATTTACCTGCAGTAGTTAACTTTTGCAATATTTTTTGGAATTCATTTTATTCCATATGGAAAGAATCTAATGTTTGTTTTTTCTAAAAGTAATCACAGATTACTAGGGGCAGGGGGAAAAAAAATCAGTACATCCAAGTATTGCAATACTTTTGTGTGGCAATATCATATCCTCACGCAGTGCCAAGTATTGAATCTTTATTACATAAATTATTAATATGACAAATACAAATTAAACTTTATGTAGTCTAATAGAATAATATAATCAATTGCTTTTTCAGTCCACTACATACATTTTGCTGCTTTCAAAAAATGGGTGAAGTGAGATGAAAACGAGATGAAGTGACTGAAAACTTATTAGATAAAAGCTTTCCTTTGGGGACATAATTTACAGTTGTAAAAAGGGTAATAAAATGCAATATATTTCAGTGAAATAGTCAGCATATCGCAAAATATTTAAAATTGCAATAACACTGTATCTTACTTAAGTACTGTGATAATATTGTATCGTGGCTCCTCTGGGGATTCCCATTCCTACAGGTTACTGAAGCAAAATAACTAAATTAGGATTTTAATTTGGGAAATAATTAATTTGATCATTTTTATAATCATATGTTGTCATATTAAAACCATTATTGTATCATGTTTTCATAATTAGACCATTTTAAAATTATTCTGAGGTGCACGAATGTCTGAAATCTGTTAATGGTGTTAACAGTGGCTAGAAACAAGAAATGATTCTCAGTAACTCACCTGGCTTCTTGTAGCTGACATAGATAAAAAGACCCAGAACAATGACGTTGGTAAGGAGAGCAGCCCACCAGTTGATGACGAACATCACCACACAGCACAGCACAGCTCCAGCAAGAGAAACCCACATGTTGTAGTATTTGAAGCTGGGGCGCCATCCTACACCACCAACGAGTGAAAACAAGTCAAGACATTGCAGTGAAAGGCTGATGATATTTAAAATGATCAAACTAACTCACAGTGTCTGTCACATACTTTATCTTTATCATATTGTTTGCAAAATGTTTAATTATGGTAAACTGAGGAAATGCACTTCATGTTTAAGGTTGAGTAGAAGTCAGATTTGTCATACTCCTTAAATGGGACCAAATTAAGTTGGACCTGCAATTCAAAAGACTAAAAAGAAGGAGACACAGTGGTCATCCTCCATGAACAGAAACATTTTCATCATCAACATGGTCTTCAACTAGGAAATGGTGCCAATAAAGAATGTGAATAAAGTTACAGTGGAAGCTGGACATGTGCTTGGGTTAAAGAATGGGAGTTAGCAGCCTGTTAGACTGGAGATCAGAAGGTTATGTACCAGCTATTAAAGACCAGATTTGTTGACTGGATATCACAGAAACTAGACTAGTAGGATTTTAGTGATGGGAAACATTCAGACTGTGTGTGGTTACACAATGACAGAGTCTAAAACAAACCATAGGACATAAAGGGTACATTGATGGTGCTGTTCCTCACAGCGCCATGCAGGGCTTTTATGTGTCCCAGGCCAGGACACAGAATGAAGCAGGAACAGTTTATGGTTGCAGAGACAGTAAAATCAAGCCTGTTTCACTGCTTCTCTTTAATTTAGTCATGTACCATTTAAGTCCTTGTAATCATATGACCTGCTTGGAGGAATTAGAAGCACATAGAGAATCTGTACCTGGAGTTCGGCAAGAGCTATGGTATTGTGGGGGAAAAAAGCAAAGAACTCAATACAAAAAAGTTCGACTACTAGATATGCATTTCATTCAGCTATTGTTTACTGTCTAAAGGCAAGTTCACCCAAATTACAAAATATGTCAATATTTATAATACCTCATCTAAATCTAGGAGCATGCAGATTGGGTGGCCAGTACCTCCCATGACTTCACCACATTTTATTTTTTGTCGTTTTCTTTTCACATTTGTTTCTGGAGCACGGATGGCCTATGACAAAGATGCACTCACTGACATTAGAGTAGCAGGTGCAGGGATTGGATTAGTTGTAGTGGACCTTTAAGGCCCAGACAAACTTGAGAGAACTAGCGGCAACAAAATCCAACTGTTGTGTCGCCTCATGACGTCTGTTTTGCGGGCAAATGTTGCACATGAACACACCACAAATACTATAGCTGATGGCCAACCAGCACTGGCTCTGGCGTCGGGGCTGATGGGGTCCAACAAGGGACGACGGTGTGGGACACATCATACCGACCACGACAACAGGCGCTTACCAATGACCCATCACTGACCGATGGCCAACTGTTGGCTGGGCTGGGGTGGCAGGGTCTTTAGATGGTCACCACCCACATCTTCCAACCACTCAGTCAGACCAGCCAGACATAACACCATCTAGTAACCATCCCAGGAAGAGACGGACAAGAGCTGGGATAAAAGCTTGACTGGCCCAGCTTGACCTAGGGCTGTTCCACTACCCATGAAATAGGATTTGGGAGAGTGCCCACATCTTGGCAGAGACCTGACCATCATGGCATCCTGGTTTTGGGTGCCAACTGAGTGAAGGACTTTCCACGGGATGAGGGGAGGTGAACTCTGTTTACATCAATGATGCTTGGTACTAGAAAAAGTTGATGGACATTTTTTCCCTCATGTTGAAATTTTAGTCTTAAGATCCCGGCCAAATTATCTGCCCAGAGAATTCACCAGTGTTCTTGCTACTGCTATTTATATTCCGCTTGATGCAAATTCAGAAAATGAAGCTTAGCTTTGGCCTGCTAACTTTTACAACTTTCCTTTCAGCAGCTACTTAAACCAAATACTGCAGGCCCTGATTCATGATGGTGATAGTCTTAAAGAAGTTGAGCTGGGAGATGCTGACTCTTGAAGTAGATGTAATGCAACCAGCTAGACTATTGCAACTGAGGCGACTCATCACTTGCTGGTCAAAAACACACAGTCCATTAATGATCGCAGAGTGCTATTACAGTCTCATGCTATTTATTACTTACAAATGATCCTTGGTGATACTGGCTTGCAGTCAGCACATTAACCCAATAGTCATTCATTAAATGACTGATGGAAACAAAGCTGAACCTTTCAGTTGCTGGAGTGACAGTCAGCGCTGGCTAAAAATGAGAAGCCTGCTAACATTACCTCAAAACTTTGTACATTATTTTTTTCGCTACTAAAAAGACAGAGTAATGTTTGTGGAAAAAGCAGCAAATAATAGCAAATATAAAGGGTACGCTGTACAACATCAGCTCTGAAAAAAGATTCTGATACATTCTGATATTTCTGTGTAGTTGTATGTGAGCAGAAATCAGTCCCTCTCCTCAGTGTAAATCCACAGATAATTCATGCTACTCTATCATCATGGTAAACTGCTGTGATGCATTCATCATTGAATATCCAACAAAAGAACACTGAAAGATACACTCTACATCAATTTAACACCACTGCTACATCTAATCATGACCAAACCAATCATATCAAATGACTCATCTGATGCAGCAGTGTGGCAGTAACAGTGACCCACACACTTACGTAGAAAAATATTTCAAAGCAACAATTATAGTGGCTGAGTGATTGAAGAAGAGGGGCTGGGTTGGAGGGAGGCTGGGTGAGATTTCTTATCATTTTATGATAATATAACATTTAGTGTCTGAAATTAGCCTTTTGACTCACTGGCCAATGGGACCGGTGGATAAATAAATCCACTAGCAAAGCACATTTTTTACTGAAGAAAAACTCTCAGCGTAGTTTTTTATTACATGACTATTTTGGTACAAATATTTACCCATCAGTGTGGCAGGCAGCCTTCAGAGATTTACCCACCAAACGGAAAATCCTGCTGAATTTGGCACTTGGTGGGAGTTAATTTTGGACCCTGATTAGTGATAATAATAATAATAGTAGCAATAATGAAACAGGGACTCTTATTATCATTGGATTTTCTAACTTCAATACAATACCTTGAAAACTATTGATAGTCTACACCAGTCCACAGTCGATTCCATTTTCGATACCGTGGGGAAGATTGAGGCTTACTTATAGCATATATTAAAATACTTTTTGGCTTTTCTTTGAAGTAATCACTTTTTGTGTTTTATATTGCTTGTTTTAGAGCTATTATTAATTTGTATTTCTGTTGTCTGTCTGTAACTTCTCTTGCTGCCTGTCTTGGTCAGGATACTCAGGAAAAAGAAAAAGAGGTTTTTGATCTAAAGAGGTTTTTCTGGCTAAATTAAGGTTAAATAAAATAAAATATAATAAAATACCATTCAAATTTTCATAAAATATAAATAGAACAAAACTAAAATATGGCATTGACGACGACAACGGTGACAACAAATTTTCTTTCCTTTTCTTGGTTAGAAGCTGACTTAGAGGCTGACTGAGTAAACTGAAAATGAAAATGAGCATTGAAACCATTTCAAATATTCAGGCCAAATATGTCAGTAACAACATAGATCAAACAATTGTGATTGTTTTGGTTATTAAAAATACATTAATCTAAAAAAAATCATATTATATCTGCATTTCACATACAGTGCCTATTAGCAGGAAATCTGCACTCTACTGTGTGCGCTTTTGTAGTCATTTTTATAGATCATTCAACAACTGGCCAATGGCACAACAGTTGAAAATTTGTCACTTAGCTTACACTGGCACATTAACAGCCATGTTGATCAATTATCGTATTGAAAAAATGGCAAGTCATGTAAATGATCATCTGACTGCTTCTGCAGTACACTTTGAAAATACACAGTAATTCTAACTCAGATTTTCTGCTAGATTCACAACAGCCATTCTAGGATAGGACTAGCCTCATGAGCTGTAAAATATTATTTCTAAGCTCTTAGAGCAGATAAACATGCCCTGAACTGTAGAGTGCATCAGAGTAATCCCTTGAAAACCCCTCATTTCCCATCACCATCATTGTTAAGTACCATATGACTGGTGACTCTGCCATCACAGCTGATAAGCCGCTCGTTTCTACAATCAGACAAGACTTGTCTCTTACGATGAGTTCTTCTGCAGCTTTCATTTCTGGATTAGCACATTTTAATTCTTTTTTTGATCTTACCTGGTGAGTTTGCCAGTGAGGCATGGAATACAGAAAAGTTGATCAAGGCATAGGATGCCAAGAAAAAGTTGGAGATGATGGGGGCAATGACGTTCAACTCAGCTGCAAGAGGAAAACACCAGAAAGAAATCAGTCAACTCAGAAAGGGCCAAAACTCAAACTTCATGACCTCTAGTTCTTTAAGGAACAGCAACAAAAAAGGCCTCTAATTTGACTCAACGCTGGCATCAAGAACTCAGTGTAACTAGCCAGCCAGTGCATTCCTTATACCATCCAACACTTTGGTCCAGTGCAAAAATCCAAAACATTGGCATCAAATTTGGTGAAGATATTCACTCCTTATAATTCTGGTACACAGACCTTTTCACTAGCCCAAGTTTCTCTTACAGTTTACATTCATGTCTGTGCACCCATTTCCCTCCCAGCAGCACAGAAGAGCTATACAATCAGCACAGTTTCAAGATAAGTGTCAGTAGTTTAGTACCCAAACAAATATTTCCCCATGTGCTCCTGAGATATGATGTTGATAAATGGCCAGAAAAGTGTAATCAACATTATGATGTCACAGTGAAGCTGACATTGGATATAAAATGGATATAAAATGTCATCACTTCTTATTTGATCCTATTAGACATTTGTGTGACGTTTTGTCATAATTAGCATATTCATTTTTAAGTTATGGCCAAAAATATTTTATATTTTCTGCTGTCATACTGACCTTGACCTTTGACCACATGTCAAATTTAAAGAAACTCTCTTAAGGTGTTCACCAGATGCAAGGTCACACTGACCTTGAACTTTGACCACCAAAATCTAATCAGTTTATCATGGAGTCCAAGTGAATGTTTGTGCCAAATTTGAAGAAAATCCTCAAGATATTGTTGAGATATCATGTTCACAAGAATAAGACTGATGCGTTCACACAGACTTTGACCTATTACCACCAAAATCTAATCAGTGCATCGTTGAGCCCAAGTGGACATTTGTGCCAAATTTGAAGAAATTCCCTCAAGCTATTCTTGAGATATTGCGTTCACAAAAATGAGATAAATGCAAGGTCATGGCGACCTTTGACCACTAAAGTCTAATCAGTCCATCACTGAATTCAAGTTAACCTTTGTGCCAAATTTAAACAAATTCCCTCAAGGCGTTCTTGACATATTGCGTTCACAAACAGGATGGTATAGATGTACAACCCAAAAACACGATGCCTATCGCCAGCGTGGAGGCATGCAAACTGTCTTTTGGTATAAATTATAGGCTAAAATCAATTGTTCTGAAATAATTTCTCCATTGAAACCAAAGAAAATACTAATGTCATTATTGGGAACTCAAAAAATTTTACATTATTTGTAAATGCATCAACTCAACACTGTCTTTATTTTCTCAATAATTAATAACAAATTACATTGTTCTTTCCAGGAAACTTCTTGGAAATGACTCACATTAGAGTAACGTGAAATAAAGTGTTACTGCTTTTTTCATATTTTTTCAGTAAATTTTGCAGTCTCTAGTTTTTCAGTGGTGTTTAAGTAGTGCTTATTGTGGTGTCATTTAATAACAATGGTTAAATGTCAGAGTACAGATGAGTAGTGTGCACATCCGTACCGATAAGGATGAAAGCCAGAGCAATACCAAAGGTGAGGATGTAGCCTCGGAGGGGCTCGTTGTTCTTGCCGTAGCCTTTAGCAAACATGCCCAAGCCTGGGTAGATGTTGTCCTTACATAAAGCCTGTAGAATCAGAAAACATAACGCCAACTTTAGACTTGTAGCTGTTCATAATTGAAAACTACAACACTGATTACAATCCAAATCTCTAATTAAATGGGCAAAGCTCACTTGTTATTAGTGCAATTTGTTAGATACCTTGATGCAGTATAGGTCAGTTCTTACCTGAAAAACTTTGGGTGCACTGACTAAAGAGGCAAGAGCTGAGGACAGAGTGGCAGAGAAGATTCCAGCAGTGATGATGGGCCCAAAACCAGAAACCACGCTCATCACCTGAACCAAACATTAAATGCAGATGAAAACATTGACTTTTGCACCCATCAACCAACCCCATCATTTTAACGTCAGTCTCCTGATATACTTCAGACCTCATCTTCTGCAAGAGCTGCTTCATACCTGGAAGTCTTTCTGGAGTCCATAGCGGCATCCGCCTTTTTCACTCTTACACGAAGAAAAATCATAGCCAAATTTGCAGGAAGCATCAGTACAGTTCATCATGAATTGAGAACTAACTGTGTCACTTGCATTTCCACTGGCATCTCTCACAATGCAGGAGCCTGGTGTGGAACAAGGAAACACATGAACACCCTTTTAAGAAATTGCAGATTCTTAAAGATACAGAGAATATCACATGTAGTGGGCACTACTGCACCTGTTGAGACAGCAACACCCAGGTAGACTATCCCTGTGATCAAAATGGCCAGCAGGGTTCCTCTAGGAATGGCCAGCTGAGGGTCCTGCAACAAACAAGATAACAAGCGATCTATCTTTCCATCACAAACCTTTTAATCCTTAGCAGTAAAGTGCTTTTAGATGATGTCATCAATCCTCTGCTTGCCACACTAAAGGTCATCAGCTCATTCACTTAGTCACACTTATTTATTTCACTATTTCCAACAAAGCACATAAATGAATGCCACTCACATTCACCTGTGCAGAAGAATCTACACAGATGATGGTTTGACAGCTTTAGTCAAATCTGTTACACCAAGATAAACCCCTTGAGATGTACCATCTCTTTACCAAGGCAGTTTTGCTAATAATCACAGGTAACTTACAGCGAGGTCTCCTGAAATATTAGCTCCGGCCAGAATACCAGTGGCTGCAGGGAAGAAGATGGCAAAGACAGAGAAGAACGTCTCGCCTCTGAAGTCAGGACCCATGTTTTCCCACATGATTGAACCTAGAAATAGAGTTTCAAACACCAAAACATCAACTGATAAAACCTTCAGTACCAACACTGCTGGAGCTAACAGCCTACAGGCCTCAAAAGTTTCCCTTGACAAATCAGTTTGTGGTCTCACCGTCATAGCCAAAGAAGCCCACAGATTCCTTCGACTTGACTGGAATGAAAGTTCCGATGAAGTAGTTGATGATGGCTGTAATGAGGACCACGAGCAAAAATATCTGGGCCTACAGATAGGCAAATTGAGCGATTCATTAGGCACAATGGATCTCTTAAATCTATGGATGAATCAATCATAGTGTGTGTCTGAGTGTGAAAGAGTTTTCTTAACATCTGCTGTGGAAATTTTCATTAGGGCTTAGACTTGAGCACGTCTAGCTTCTACGCAGTTGATGTTAGCTGTCAGTGTATCAGAGATGGACCCTGTTTGTACCTTGGCCTCCCATTCCATTCCCGCCACAGAGATGCCCAGGAGAAGGATTACTGTGATGGTCCCGATGATTCGTATATCATTGATTTCATCTGTCATAACAGCATCCACACCCTGAGAGACAATACATAAGAGTTGTTTAATAGTATAACAATAAACTGCCAATTCCTTAAGTGCAAACACTGGAGTTCTTTGATCTTTGATCTGGTCTTTTAACTATTATTACAAAATACTCAAAATAATAGTTTAGGCAAAAGTTCAACTATAGTGTGCTCACAAATGAAATTTCAATTAAAAGTCAAAATGCTGAAGCTTTCCAGTTTAAACCCAGGTCTTTAGGGTTAAAACAGGAATACTTGTCTGAAAAGAGCTCTACAGAGCAATGACATTAAGTTGGACTAAATACTGATGATGAGACAGTAAAGCCAAGTTCAGTCCAAAGATTGAGACAGGCATCTACAATGTAATGCTCTGCAACATTCTAAAAATCCAACCAGTTCTAATTTCCATTTCTAATTTATTTTGTGGCTGAATATAATTTGAAGCTTCTTAAAATGTTAATGACAATAGTGATAGTGAGATACTGGCTGCAGTTGCATTTGTAGTAATGATGAAAAGGCGGGGCACAAGCAGCGAGCAGCAGCAGCGTCCCACTGTCCAACACTGGCACACCGTGAGGATGAAATCAGGGGGCTCAACAGGGACGGAGCGCCTGCCACAGCAAGCAAACACACTGTGGTCATTCTGACTTGACCAGCAGACTTTACTACAAGCCAACTGGCTGTTGAAACAGGTGATATGCTTCACATTCTAAAAACAGCCGACTCGAGCAGCTGAGTTGCAGGTGACACATCAGCTGGACTGAGCTGAGCTCAGATTCACACTGCTGCAACTTTTCTCTGCAATGTTCTTAAACAGTTTCATTTAAGAACATTGCTAATCTGAACTAGGCTTAAGATGGCAGCAACAAATCTGCCTGAGGAAAAATACTGTTCTTTTAAGCTTACTTTTTATAGTGTTATCGCCGCTACGGTCACAGTTTCCATTTTAAACACAGCAACCCCTGCGCAGCTATTTGCTGCTGCCACCTTAGGGCCTGTCTCCACATAGCATTTTCTTTCTGAGCGCTGGTGTCTTTTTTCAATTGCTGCCAATGAGGAGAGGTGGTATCAGTTTCATAAGTCATTAAAAAAAATCTATGTGTTTCTCTTATAACTGCCCTTAACTGTTGTCGGGAGATGACATTTGATAAAGTTTTTGGATTTGACGTCGTCAGCTCGGACGTGAGAAAGAGAAGAAAAGATGGAAAGCGTGCATCAAGCGAGTTGGTCCCAAATAACTTCACAACTTCTGCAAGCAGCAGCAGCAGCAGCAGTGAAGGAAGGAGAAGTGCAACCCGAACCACCCGGCACCGCGGCCAAAGTTCTCAATCCACTGCGTGCCCTGCTCCAACCGGAAAAAGTAAATATGCTGGTTTTTCTGGCGAAAAACCTTGAATGGTTTTGAAGCATAGGATGCTGCTATAGTTATCATTATACTTTGCTTTTATTTCACTTTCAATGAGGAGTAGCCTGGACGAAACAGTTCGGACTTGGAGAAAGTGAACTTTTCAAATTAAAGGTAGGCTCTAAAAATAAACCAATCCCGTTGCGTTCTCAGGATAGGATTATATATGCCCATTTTCGGTTATGCCTTGTTATGTATTGAACTGTTTTTTTATTATTTGATAAGCCCTAGTACTGGATGCTGTAGAGTTGTGCTTTTAATTTATTTGATTTATGTTGATTCTAAAAATAAACCATCGGACATTGCCCATCACGGTCTCAGGATACGCTGTATAGCACACATTTTCATTACTGCCATTGTTATCGATTGTTACTTTTTTTATTATTTGATAAGCCTATAAGTATTGGATGCTACAGGGCTGTCTTTTAATTTAATGATTTGTGTCGATTACTGTACTAGAAGCGAACTGTAGCCCACAGACAATTTGTTGTTATTTTATTCTGTTTGGTTGACTGCTGCATTTGCACTTTTTTAAATATTTATTAATAAAAGTAGTTAACGTTGTGCATGTTTTGTTGTTATTTTTGCAGTATTCTTAGGCCTACGTAATGTTTGCTATTCTGTTTCTGAATGCTATAGGTGCAAGCCGACATTTTGGTGACTCTGCTTGAGCCCTACAAAGTGATTTTTAATTAGACACGGTATTACCATATACCCCAGGAAAATGTGGGGAAGGTTTAACGGTAACAAAATTTGGATACCGCCCAACTCTACCGTAAACAGCCACATGCAACTACCTAGACAAAAAACACCGCATCCAGCATCTTCCTCAGAGAGCTCTGACTTTTTGTGCAGCCCCTCCTGGCGCTTATAGTTGAAAATCTCGCTCTTCAGACTGGACTCTCTGACGTCAGAGTCCGGATAACCCGTAAAAAGCTGTCAAACAGATAACAAAAGGTATTTATATAAACTGACGGGTACAGGAACAGGTAAAAATGAATTGCATGAGGGCAGGCAGCAGGTAAGAACAAAAATAGATTTTTTATTTTTCAGAATAAAACAAATGAAAATGATGTGCAGTATAGGTGTAATATTTTGACATCTAAATTACTACTGTATTATCGAGTCGCAATTCCTTTTATTTCGAAAGTCAATGACACAAGTGGAACCTTTGACCCCGTCGTCACATTGGTCACTAACATGGGGGACTCCACCCATGAAACCCTGCAGCCCCAGGATGAGGTGGCAGTCTACATCGAGTTCAAGACACCCAAGGAGGATCCTTTTGAGGTTTTATGGTGGTGGAAGGAGCATGCTAAAATGGCTTTTTAAATGGGGCACTAGGATGAGGCACTCCTCAGTCACTGCTTTTCTGCCATAGAAACACGCTATTTGGACAAATGGCCTTATAGGTTGGGTTCACATTTTTTTGAGTCCGTCTTTAAAAAAAGTCTGATATGAAGACTGAAACACATTATGTTAGCTGTAATTATTCTTAATGTTCATACTGGCCTTTCAAAGGTAAAAAAAAAAAAAAAATCACAGCCCTCCATTTTTACAAAAATACATTCCAAAGTAGGGCATGAGATTTTCACGTTACGATAACTGTCTCAGAAAATATTGTGGCTTCATGGTATTACAGAATTTATGGTATTAATGACCCTAATAACAAATGTTTTATTACTGTAACTGAAACTTGAAAGCATTTTGTTTTGTTTTTTAATAGTGTAATACTGTCAGCTTTTATATCAAGGTATACCTTGAAACCAGTACATAGCTGCAACCCTATTCCAATGTTTATCTGAAGATAATACAAGGCTTCAGTTATCAGAAATCATCAAATGAAATTAGTATTTTCCAACTACCAAAGAACTCCCTCTTTGTGTTTCCCTGGACAGTGTTTCTGTCCTGTGACCCTCTAAAGTATATCCGAGCATAGCTAATGGATGGATGGATGGATGGATGAATAATAAACCGTGTTGGTATTAGTTCACTTGGCTAAACTTGCTTAAAAAATGTGTCCCATTGCTACCCATTCTCTCTCTCAGTCAACAGCAGAAAGCTGTCTGTTGGGCTTGGGAAAGCTCATGTGTAGTGCGATGTAGCCAGGAGAGCTGAAGTGCTGAAAAGGCAACAACAACACAAGAAATGCAGTAATAATAATCAACTGTCTGAAAACACCATCAGGCACAAAGAGACTTACTTCAAGAAGTTCCACAACAGTTTCAGCAAAGCCCACCACATACATAGCTACAGCCACTGCATTGGCAAATGCAAAGATCAGACCAATGGAACCTCCAAACTCTGGGCCCAGACTCCTTGAAATCAAGTAATAAGCTCCACCTGGAAACAAAAGGTAATGATGTTAGTAAAAGTTAACTGTTGTGAAAATTACACTGACAGTATAGATTTACTTTTCTTATATTGAGTATACCTACCATGAAACTTTTAACAACTTACAATTAGAAGTCTTTTCCCAATTTAACACCCTGTCTCTTTTACTAGCCTGGTGTAGCTAAACATTTTGACAAATAAAGGCCTCTCCCATTAGGCATCTGGTCTGATTGTCAAGCACTTCATTTTTTATAAAAGTTCTTTGGATGTGTAAAACCAAATTGTTGGTTACCCCCTTGAGTTAACATTAGTTAGCTGTTTAGATTGCACATACCAATATAAATGGTAAAACTTTCATCAATATGGAGATGCTACATATTGTTAGCTCAATTCATTTCATTTTACTGAAACCATGAGCACCAAAGAAGACCCGAATTCATTCAGATTTACCAGCATGACGGAAAAGCAAGTGGTGACAACCTTCCTCTGAAGCTGTCATAGAGTCAGAATATGTGTCCATTCCTAGAATGCCTCTGTTGCAAGGAATGGGACCGGTTGCAGCCTTATTTTCAAGGTCTGGATGTGACCGAGGACGAGACACCTCCACCTGGAGTAATGTTAGTATCCAGCTGGGCTTTATCTAGAGCTTGCGAGATATATTTCGGCCGAGCTTTGGAAAGCAGAGCTAACATGGCACCACACCGGTAAGGTAAGACAACACGTTTACATGTCGTTTTCTATATTTTCTCTGACATCTGAGGTCTTTGTGGAAAAAAAACTTGTTTAGTGGACTAACTTTGCACTTGAAGGTATGCCCGTTCACTTACGTTTAAACAGGTCCGACGCTACTATGCGCCCCGGCTGTATCTAGGCTAACGGCTAACATGCTAACTATTATTTCTATGTCACTAGTCACTTGAAACAAATTTAGGACGATAGGAGATGGGTTGAAATAAACCGAAATTTCCCTTTAAGGGGAGGAGTTGAGCATAAGGTCTCGCTATATGCAGATGAACTCTCCTATTTGTTTCAAAACAAGCCACCTCATTGACAGAAGCACTGACTGTATTGGAGGTTTTCAGTCACTTCTCAGGATACAGACTTAACTTAAATAAGAGTGAACTTAATCCAATTAACAAGCAAACTTTTACACCAGATTATAGAAATTTTCCTCTGAAGGTGGTAAAAGACCACTTTAATTATCTTGGGATATGTAGAGATTTTAATAACCTCTTTAAATCTTTATTTTTAGTTTGTTCAACCAGACAAAGCAAATTTGATCCAAATGGTCCCCACTGTCCAAACTTTTCCAAAAATGTTTTTCAGTATCTCCCCATTCTCATACAAGTCTTTTTTTTAATCTTTAATACTATCCTACATTTGGAATGGGAAACACCCCCAGTTACGAAAAGCATTCCTTTAGAGACCCAAGCAGGTGGGGGGAATGGCTCTTCCTAATTTTCAATACTATTACTGGGCAGCAAATATCAGTTGTGTGATGTATTGGATGCACTTTCACCTTGAACCCTCATGTCCAGCTTGGGTAGCAATGGCAGTCTGTGCCAGTAATCCAGTTTCTTTGCCTACCCTTTTAGGTGCTGCACTTCCACTTACCTCTGATACTTCTATCAGCAACCTTGTCATTAAGCATTCCTTACAAATCCGGACCCAGTTCAGGAGACATTTTGGACTGCAGGCCTTCTCACTCCGAAGTCCTATTGCAGCAAATCATCTATTTGCTCCCTCATTGGCTGATGCCCCATTTAAGATTTGGCACAAAAAAAGGCTTGAGATGCTTTGGTGATCTCTCTATCGAAAATCGCTTTGCTTCCTTTTTTATCAATTGTCAGAAATCTTTGGTATATCCAAAACACACATTTTTAGATTCTTGCAAGTCAGGCATCATGTACAATGTTTAGTATCACAATTTCCTCATGAACCTCCAGTCAATCCGACTGATATATTTCTCTCTGTCAACCCCATTTCGAAAGGCATTATGTCTCATCTTCACAATCTTATTTCAAAGCTACATTGCCCCTTAATGGCGGTTATAAGAACTGCCTGGGAACAGGGCCTAGGTTTTACTCTCAGTGATGACACATGGGACTCAGTGCTTAATTGTATACACTCCTCGTCAATGTACGCTTGTCATGAACTCTTGCAGTTTAAAGTGATCCATTGTGTCCATATATCTAAAGCCAAATTGGCATGAATATATCCAGATGTGGACCCTACATGTGATAACACAGTTCCCGTCTTCTTTGCAATGTGCTTGCTGCACAAAAAAACTTGAATTACCACCTTTGGTTGTATGCCTCTGCACACCAGTCAAGTTGCAGTTACACTTTACATCCATGTCTGTGAAAACATGGATGTGTCACACGCATCTTCAAGTATCTGATCAAATGTAACCTCTTCTGTTCCTGAGTTATGATGTTGAGTAATGGCCAAAAGTGTTTATGCAGAACACTGTGATATCACAGTGAAGTTGACCTTTGACCTTTTTTAAATATATTTTAAAATGTCATCACCTCATTTTATCATTTATATAATAATGACGGTGATCTCTGAACTTTGACCACCAAATTTTAATCAGTCCATCATTGAGTCCAAGTGGGCAAATATGAAAAATTTCCTCAAGGCTTTCTTGAGATATTGGGCTCTAGTTTCGCAGACCGGGCGAGGCGGGGGCGCAGCGCACCTGCGCTTTGCCAACTGGGTGTGGCCAGGCGGATTTTGCAGGTTTGGCACACCGTGTGCCTGGCGCAGCTACTCCTCTTTCCCACCTCCGTCCCTCCTACCTGCGCAAGTCGGAAAGAGGGAGGAGAGAAGGCGTGGAGTGGGTTTTACACACATCACACCAATCAAATGAGCCCCTCTCCTCGCCCTTAAATGCGCCGCACAAAGGCGTAATGAGAGTTTACTCAATTCGCCATGGCAGAAGAGAGCAGCAGCGTCAGACAGCCAAACTTCTAGAAGGAAACTGATGTTTTGATCCGGGAGGTCAAAGCTTGCAGTGTCTGAATATATGGAACTGCGAGCAGACCTCCACGGGCTGATTATGCAAAGGTAGCCTGGGAGGAGGTCACCACAATTGTAAATCAATGTTGCGTTTCTCTCGTGCGCGTGCGCGCTCTCTCTTTCTCTCTCGCAGTCTCACTCTGTTTCTTTTCTTTTGACTTTTCTAAGATGACAGATGCTGAATATATACTCCCTATCTGATGCTGTGCCTGTTTGTGGTTGACTGAGAGGGATGTGAACTCATTAGTTTGCAGCTGTGTTAATCAAATCAGGTTGGGTTTCCATTACACATGCCCAACGTGCCAAACGGTGCCAATCCCCTTTGATCTGACATCAGATGTGACGGGACAGTTGATAGAGATACATTTATGTGCTGATTGCAGATAGTTGCATTGAATAGTGGTTTTTTGGGGTATTTATTGCATTGTTAATGTGCCTGATATTCTGGAAACCTGCCTGTGAGGTTTTGGTGACGTATGCGCACTGTCCGCCGGTCAGCCAAACTTTGGCTTACACCGGCTGCGCTCCGCCTGCGCTGACAGTAGACCTGGTTTCAGATGGCGAGCTTTAGCGCACCTTCAGCGAAGCCTTTTGGCACGAAACTGTCACTGCGCCAAGCTGGATCTGTCGACACCTCCCCCTGCTGCGCCGCCACACCCATCTCAGCGTACCTCGGTCTGCCAAACTACCAAACTCAGTGCGCCTCGGGTTGCGCTGCTCGAAACTAGCTCTGCGCAGGGTTCGTCACCCTGCGCTGCACTGGGAAACTAGAGCCCATTGTGTTCACAAGAATTTGCTGCTTCCGGCTGGTTCTTGTTTAACATTACTTGCCCTAAATCCAAAATACTTCCAAACAATGGATAATGATCCCTACCAAGAGGACTAGCTCTCCACCTTCTGCTCCAGACATTTGGTTATGGTTTTGCCATCTGCTCTCTGTTGTATATGATTCTTCTTCTCTGGACTGCAGCTGCAACATTCAGTAAAGTTTGTCAGAGTCTGCCGCTGCAGGGTGTTAATGCAGCGGCAGGACAGCTGTGCCTGTTAGCTTAGGAGGCACTTGATTTGATATGCAGCAGAGTCTTCTATGAGCGGAGTACCCATTCTAAACATCAATATGTCAGTTGATCATGTTCATTTAATTGTGGGAAGCCAAAATCCTGATGTGATTAATAGTTGATTAATTGTGCACCTCTGGAAAGAATCCATTTTAAAGATTATAAAAATATCATTTCTACTCCAATAAGATTTAGTCTTTATTTCATTGTGAAATACTGAACTAATTACAAGCCTGTTTTGCCTGATTCAGTGACTGAGGAATGTGTTAATATCCATGTGGGACCACCCAGTTAACAGAATTTTTCCTCTCACTGAGACGGCTGGTAGAGATGAGTATTTAACCCTTCCTTCACCTGACTGTGCACAGGTGGATTAACTAGTGTAACACCAAACAGCAGGAGGAATAAAGTCACCGTTGTCATCAGTCTACAAAAAGAAGCGATGCATACCTCCTCGAACAAATCCGTTGGTGGCAATGGCAGAGGTGGAGAGGCCGGTGATGGTCGTCACTACGGTAGCCATGGCAACGATTAAACAGGAGAGAGCTGCAAAAGAAAAAACTGTATGACCTTTATGAATCTCTTGAATGAAAAGAATGTGCAACACTGTTAACAGTTTTCTAGCAGGCCTTCCAATAACTCTGAGAGCTCCGTGAAAAGTAACAGCACAGCCACAAAGGCGAGCCGCTGCAGTGAAGTCAGCCACATGTGTCACTGTCTGCTGATATTTCACATCAAAGTGGAGAATGATCAACAAGGGCTGGGTGGTCAGGGACAGTGGGGAGTTGTGTCGTGTGTGAAGTGAGAGAAGACGTGACACACAGTGTTGAACACACAGTCTGAAACGACCACCCAGCAAGCACCAAGATGTCAAGACATGCGAACTGTGTGCCACACTGCTTGCTAACTTTTATGGACAGTGAGATCTGAATTTGTCAGTTATGTGCAGTCTTTGTCACATCAAAGTCAAACATTGGCTGTGCAACAAACACTCCTGGGCAGCTGACTGCTTTGACTCTCCTGGAGCCTGGATTATCTGCCTCCAGTTACAGGGGAGTAGCATAGATTTTGTCACTTCTCTCCAGCAATACATTTCCATGCAAATAGTTTGATTTCAGGTGTCCAGGTTTGGAGATCTCTGTCTCAGGCATTTCTGTTTCCATCCAAATCAATGGCTGCCTAAGTAACTCTCATCTTTTTTTAGTTTGTCTACCTTTACATACATTTGTAGTACCTCTCCTGAACTTAACTTGTTTTGTCTCATGATTTCTTTGACCTGTTATTACTAGAATCAGTGTTATTTTGTTTACTTGGGTCCTGTTAATGTCTTTTGTTTTCTACATCACATTTGATTTCCTAATTTGTTGATTTTAATTTGCTGCCTTGTGCAATGCACAAGGGCTAAAAAGGGCTCTATTGAATAAGACTATTGTGAGTAGATTTTAGTTTGTGGTAGTCACAGCCATGAAAAATGAGCCACATCTCTTTCCAGAAGCAGTGTCTTGTTACTTTGGATACACCACAGTTTTCATAAGGGTTATGCTTCCAGTAAAAGGTCAAGGATAAACATCCATCAGACTAGGGCTGGGCAATATAATGACTGTATAATATATTGATATATTTTCAAGCAAGTTGTAGATTTGGACAATACTTTTTATATCGATATAGGGTCAAGTTTGCATTACATAACGCTCACTCACTCACTCACTCACTCACTCACTCACTCGTTCTCCAGCTACACTAACTGTGCATTCCCACCAAAAGCTTCATGGTCACCTGCGGACCATGCTCTGACATCGCTCACACTGCCAGCTCTAGCAGGCACTTGCAGCAGCCAAAGGGGCGGGACCGGGCGCTGCAGATGTGTTCATCTAGGCTGACCGGCTGTGCACTTTACAAGGATGAACAAATATACTCTCATTTATGTCTTCACTATGTATCATTCATGACTTTCATTACACAATTAAAATAACGCTAATAAACACAGTCACACAGAGTCCTGCAAACCCGGCAACTCCACGGGGGAATTTCACTGGCTGGTACAGCTCAGGGAAAGCCCACACCGTGCTGATAAGTTTCTCCTCCATATTCGTCTTCTCTTTCAATTTTGCCCGGCCTCGCCTTGAGAACCCCCGTCGGCAATTGGCTGCTGCCTCGGCAGCGGCGCTGCTCATTTGCATAAAATTCAGCTTCTCTCAACTTCTACTTGACGCTCTGGTCGCTGATATTGCGCCGCTCGCTGCAGCCGACGCCCTTCGTTGCCAGCGTGCATTGAAAATGAATGGCTGCCGGCTGTTTATGAATTTGGACCCACGGTACGATACCAGTGAAAGTATCACGGTTCTGAGTAGTATCATGATACCACTGCAAAAATTAGGCAGATGTCACTTATAAAAAGATAAATCACTTTTCTATAATACATCGATATTCCAGTGGAATAAATTACTTATTGACTTATTCATACTTCAAAAACAGCATCAATAAGTGATTAACATAGGAGGGATCAAAATAAAGTAAATAAATAAAATAAAAATCAACCAGCCACCCTCCTCTGATAAGTCAAAGGGATAGTGCACCCAAAAATGAAAATTCAGCCATTATCTACTCACCCATATGCTGAGGGAGGCTCTGGTGAAGTTTTAAAGTCCTCACAATACTTACGGAAATCCGAGGGAGAAGTGGCTAGCAGCACAACTGCACACCTAATGGCTGACGGCGACCCAGATCCAGAGCCTCCCTCGGCATATGGGTGAGTAGATAATGGCTGAATTTTCATTTTTGGGTGCACTATCCCTTTATGAACAGTCCCTTCAGGGCGGTGAGGTTTGTGGACCGTTACCTGCCACAAAGAGAGAAACGTGAATGGCTTGTTTCTCCTCTGACACGTCACATACCTGTGTGCCGTCACGGCTCGGCTGTTCAGGTACTTCTGGGCAATCATGACACCAACGAAGAGGAAATTATTGGACCTGGAGCCTGGCTTTTCTGTCGCCGGTAAGCCGTTATCTTGCGGTGGCCATAGTGCCCTGCCGTATTCCTGTCTGTGACCCCCGTTCAATCCACAACCGGCAGGATTCGCCTTTCGTTTCTGCTGCTGGTTGAAATTTGTACTCGCACAGTGTGCTCCTGTATGATTTCTTTTGCTCGCACAAAACTATTTTTAGTCGCAAATGCGAGTGAAATGCTCGCACCGTAGAGCTCTGTAGTGGAAAATAAATCACTGTAGCATATATAAACAAATCTAGCCTACAAGTAAAAAGAAATAAATAATAACTTTCACTGCTTAAAGATACTCAATAGCTCAGCTCATACCTGAAATGTCACTGGAACACAAACCAATGCAGCAGCATATTGAGTGCCAGGTGGCCAGCGCGGCCATTATTGGACGGCGCATGGACACTCACCCTCTTGCGATTGGACTTTGAACTTATCCCACAGCAGGGGTACCGTGAGGTACCATGAGGTACCGTGAGGTACCGCGGTACTACGGTACTCCAACATTATGTATCATATGTACCGTGGTGTTTTAGTACCACAGTCTACCGTTGGTACCAGTATACCGTGCAACACTATTATGTAACATTAAAATCGGCACCTGGTGGGCTTAAAAAATGCAGCAACAACACAGACATTTCATATACAAGACGTATAACGCGGACAAAGTGTCTCTCCCTCGGCCTCTCTGTTGATGCTTTATGCATAAATAAGATAAATAGCCTAATTAAATAAAGATATATAATCATTTTGTAGCACTAGATTCATTTGAAAAGCCATGGAAAATGACTTTTTAACTCCCCCACAAAGATTTTTAATCATTTGAATCCCATGCTGTAAATCTTTAAACCTCTGTAGCTCCAGTGCTATGTCCACAATGTTATTGTACAGTCTTGGTATTTATTTTATATCTTTTTTTTTTTTTTTTTTTTTTTTACATGTTGTGCAGTTGTCTGTTTTCAAACAGCAAAAAATCCCTGTCCTTGCATTTTATTTTGATCTGTTTTTTTTTAAAGTGCTTGTAACATCCCACATGTGGCCTTGACTTGCAACTGAGCATGTAGCTCATTTCATAGAAAATACAGAGATATGAATTTTAGTCCATATCACCCAGCCCTACATCAGACTATTAAGGTATTTTTGCACATCTATACTTCACAATACTGATGCATTTTCCAGTCTTCTGTGCAACCTTTCAGGCAGCAACTGGTTTCCCGTTTGGAAATCACCCTGTATAGACCTGACAAACAGTATCATTCATTACAGGGAACATCATGACTGTTCATTTTTTGTCAAGGTTTTGCTTTGCTATAAATGCAAAAATGTTTCGAAAATTGTATCATGTGACAGTAACTTTGACTTCAGGTATGCTTGGGAAAAGTAATAATACAAGTAGATGTTATTTGTAATTACTGTTAAAGCTGTTCTGTTATTTGAGTCAATGTATCTACATTACTAAAGATTCATTCATTCATTCATCTTCTAACCGCTTCATCCTCTTGAGGGTCGCAGGGGGGGGGGGGCTGGAGCCTATCCCAGCTGACATCAGGCGAGAGGCAGGGTACACCCTGGACAGGTCGCCAGACTATCGCAGGGCTGACACATAGAGACAAACAACCATTCACGCTCACAATCACACTTATGGACAATTTAGAGTTACCAATTAACCTAGTCCCCAATCTGCATGTCTTTGGACTGTGGGAGGAAGCCAGAGAGAGAGAACCCACGCTGACACGGGGAGAACATGCAAACTCCGCACAGAAGGGCTCCCATGCCCGGGATCGAACCGGCAACCCTCTTGCTGTGAGGCGAGAGTGCTAACCACCACACCACCGTGCCGCCCCCATTACTAATTTATCAAAATTCTCATTGTACAAATATTTTGTGAAAGCACAAATAGTCACCCTACAATATCATCACAATATCAATATTGTGGTATTTGGTCCAAATTATTGTGATATGTGATTTTCTCAACATCTCCCAGTCCCATTTATAATCTATATATATATGTATCTCTAAACGACGAAATATAAGGTGTCCGTTTGTCTGTAGCATCAATATGCTCCTGCTGTCACCCTGACATATTCAAAAGCTTCTGTGAGGGCACTGCCCACTTATCAGAAATTGGGATTTTAATAATGTGAAGTGATAGCTAATATGACAGAGTCTTCAAACTGGATAAGTGGAACTTACCACAACTATTTAACATTCTGAACACAACTATTTAACATTCTGAAGAGGAACAAGGAGTCTTACACAATCTGCTTTTTCATGTGAAGCAACAGCATTGTCACACCTTCAACCACAGGCAGATTGCAAACACAACTTTCCAGGTCCAAAGTACAAACTCACAATTAAGACCTCAAAATGATTCTAAATAAGTGATAGGATTTCCATTAAAACTGTCAGCTTTTCATTGGTGATCTCTGCTTACCGATTCCAGCCTGACCCACGATCCATGACATGCGGATGAAGAGCATCACACCCCAAATGTTCAACATGCAGCGGACCTGCAGAGAGGAGGGACTGTTATTTTTCCTGTGATGGCAAGGTTTTACTTATAGTTTTCCACCATTATAATATCTGCGTGAACTTTTAATGCTTAACTGAAACACGTAGCAAGATTTCAATATACATTTTTAGGGAAAGATTGAGAAAAGGGTCAAGAACAAAGTTACAGCAGCATGTGGCTCATGCCAGTGAGAGGTAGTGGTCTAAAATCATAGACTGTAAAAATAGTGGACATAGCCACCATGACATCACCCATTGGTTTGTAGGGCTCCTGTTTTAAAGCCTCAAGTTCAGCATTTTGGCTGTTCCAAGAAGTGACCTTGGGGGAGAGGCAAGCACTGTTGAGGAGTGAGGGGTGGATCTGGCTAAGAGTCCAAGGACCCTATCAGCAGACAGCCCCATCCCTAATCATGCGTAACTTTGAGCCTTATTAAAATGTAAACAAGTGAGTTATGTAAAAATTCAACCCCCGTTCAGGTGTCATGAAGGGGAAAAACATCTACAGGGACTGAAGCCAGTGTTTTATTGGTTTGTTGTTTTTTTAAAAAGCGAATACATTTGCATTTTCTTCTGCCAACATTCTAAAAATTGAGTTAAAATTTGCATTGCATTGGGATGGAAACCCAAATTGTGAGATTCAACGACCTGAAAAGTCAAAAAGGCTCAAGCACACACATGCACACACTATTAGACACAGCACTGAGTTAGACAGAACAGCTGGACAGATAGCAGGCTGCCTGCTTATAGTGTTCTTGGCTTCGCAGTCAAATCCATCCCTCGCTCCTCCATAGCTCCACTTTCTCATTCAGCTATGGTCACATCTGGCTCCAAAACACCAAGATGGCGATGGCTGAAATGCTGAACTCAAGGCTTCAAAACGGGTCTACAAACCAATGGGTGACATCACAGTAGTTATGTCCATTTTTTCACAGTGTATGTGTTTAATACATTAAAGCCTATGATGGGGGAAATTTGACAAAATTTGAGCAGTAAATTCTAAAAAAAAAAAAAAAAAAATTGTGTGAGAAAAAAAAGCAATGTTACGAGATAAAGACTTAGTTTGAAAAAGAGAAGTCATTACTTGAATAAGGCTGGAATGTAAACAAAATAACACGAGCAGCAAATGAAAAAGTCACAATATTATCAAAATTAAGTGTGAATATTTAGAGAAGGCTGCAATACAACAAAACTGAAAATAACCATTTATTATCATAATACTGGTATTTCACTTTTTCACAACATTTCAACTTCAATTTCTGATCTCAAAGAATTACAGCTTTATTTTTATGACTTTTATCTCATACAATTAACTCTTTACTCTCATACCTTTTATCTTCTTATGACATTATACCTTTTGTTTTTTTTTTTGTTTTTTGTTGAAGCCAAACTCATCAAAATCTAGTAATAAAGGAAATACAAACAAAATCATTTCTGAACTACAACAAGGATTATGCTCCTTTCATTGGTATTGATTGCCTGTATGTTGCTTACAAAACTGTTTTCCAAAGTGATCACTATGTGTAGGTTAAAATGCTTCAACCCTGCAAATAGAGTCCTATCATCTTATTGTCTGCCTGCTTGTGACCAAACACAGACATAACGTCACATAATGCCATGAAGCCCTTCCAGCTGCAGGGGTACAGTTTTTCAGCTTACCCCCCTCTCCCAGCAAGGATTATGATAATGTACCTTATACATTATAATATCAGATGATATTATCCTGCATTGCTTGATAAAAGCCATTAGAAAGCCAGACACATGAGGATTAGTTTGAGGTTTGTTTTAAAGAGGAAGTAAGGACTTTTCATGTCAAACTAAAACAAGGATGAGAATATCCAGACAAGTGTCATCATCTGCAGACTACACTTTCAATAAAATTAAACAGCTGTCAAACAGAGCCCAACATGAACCACTTCTCTCACTGGACCTAAGTAACTATTTCCTCAGTAATAAAGCTACATTCGGGAATTTTTATAAAAATGATTTCCTGAAACTGTAACTGCATCCACACAGTATTACAGTATATGAGACAGATGGGATATGTTCCGAATTGCATACTTTTTTTTTTTTAAACATTTAGTAGGTGTTGCAGCTGCCCTTAAAAAGTATGTACTGTATGCAGTATGCACACATACTATTTTCTCATGACGCCCTGAACTTCGACACTCTTACTTTTATATCTGTTACCTTGGATATAAAAGAAAAACGCCACTTACCGAGTTCGCCAGAGATGGAGATCAACCCAGAGAGCTCTGCCATTGTTACTTTGCAATGTATACAGTTTAACTTTAAAGTTATAACTACATAGACTGTAGATTCTAACATGATATTTGTGACAGGAAATTACTTCTACAGTTCTCTGTCATTGTTATTTTTATAGTTATGTGCTATTGTTGTTGGTAATATTCATGATTATTTTGTTCACTTAAACAATTAATATTCCTATCATTACTTTTCGACTGGTCATCAGTTGCTTGAATGCACTGTCATCCGTCATTACAACCTCTGGTAGCTGTCAATCAGCTGTCATCTCTTTGCAGCTCAGTGGATGTGACGTATCTTTCACTGTGCAGAAAACTGGGTCAGAATAGCCAGAAAAGCATGCTGGCTTGCAAACTGCAAAATCGGACCAGATGTAGTAGAACATCCTGGTATTTTTGGTATATTGCATTTGACATACTATGTGTTCTATATTATTTGTTCTGTACTAAATCTTTTTCTGGCATGCTATATAGTATGGGGATTGAAACGCACAGATAGTCTGTCATGGTCCTCTTTGTGGTGCTTCTAATGGTATTTGCTAGAATCCACCACAGCTGTACGAAAACAGCCAATAGGAGTCTCATGTTTTAGTGTACTGTTTGGTTGGTATATTCGAATATTCGTTTCTGTGGGTAGGTATTCGTTATGAAAATTTGGTATTCCATATTCGTTTTTTATTTACTTTTTTTTCTTAACATATTTTTTTGGTGCTAAATGTAGTCTTTTTGTTGTTGGTAAATGTAGGTTATCAATAAAAATCAAAACTTTTAAATTGTATTGTTAAAAATGTGAAAATATAGTATAGCCTACTAAGCTTGTGCGCACGGCACGCTTGAGCGCATCCGTGTGAGGCTGTGGATCAATGCCAAGTTTTACCACTTTATCACTATTCCCTCTAACTTGTAGCTGTTTTTTTGTTATCTTTTGAATTTAATATGAATTATGGAACCGTTTTTGTCAACGTCTGTTTCCCCCATTTTGTACAATAAATTATTGTTTAAAGTTTCAACAAGTTTCTTTTGGAGTACGTGACACAAGTGTGTTTTGAAAATGGCCGCGGACTGTCACCTGCTCAACACATCAGTACCTTCGGATGCCATGACAGTAATAGCCAATAATGTCAAAATATCATTTACAGACCGATTTAACAGACGATCACTGCTGCCCGACCCGCAGGTCCATTTGCGGGTCCCGCCGGTTACGGGCTGTACAAAACGGCTATAGACATTATATTCTATTCAGGCTGGCAGAATCAGCAGTGCATCGGCTCTAGAGTGCATGGCACTGCTGATTAACCATTTTATTGCAGCACAGAGTGTCTGCCAGCAATCAATTACTTGCAGAGGCTTCCTACAGCTTGTTTCA